>NC_056750.1:317560328-317600328 GCF_019279795.1 Protopterus annectens | reverse complement strand
GAACTGGACATCCCTGAAAAGCAACATTATCACTGGTCAGGGAGGCTGCCAAAAGACCTACAGCAACACTGAAGGAACTGCAGGAATTTCTGGACAAGTACTGGCTGTGTACTACATGTGACATCAATATCCCATATTCTCCATATGTCTGCACTATGGGGTAGTTAGAAAAGGCTTCTGTCCAACCCTAACACAGAAAAACATCCAGGCCAGGCAAAAATTTGCAAAACACATCAAGTCTCCCAAAAGCATGTGGGAAAGTGTGTTGTGGTCTGGTGAGACCAGCATAGTGGGTGGGGATAGGGCAGATTCTTTGCTGACTTTGTTCTTTTGCAGGTTACTGTAATTTTATCAGGCCAGTTGCTTCACTATAAATGTATTTGATAAGTTAACATTAACTGTATTTCTCCACGTTTGTTTGTTCTTGGAGAAAGAAGTAATCTGAGAGGGAGACATAGAGAGGAAGTGGAAGGGAGATAAATGTACATTGGTGGTGCAGTCTTGGGTATTACACAAAACAACATGCATTTATCTTATGTCATTTGCAACCACCCCAAACATATAAAGCCATGCGTAAATCATAAATCTCATGTGAAGTGAAAATGTCTTCTTTTGCCAGTCACACATTCCTTCTAAGTTGCTTGTTATTTTGACTTTGTTAGGGCAACCACTAATGACTTCAAGTCCTTTATGACTTCTCTTTTCCTACTGGCTATTGAGCTCCTGAACAGAATATTAAACAGCTCCTCTAAACTCTTCAGATGGTCTCTTTATGACATAGAAATTGCTTCTTTAATGTTTGCTGACAAATGTGTTATTCTTACTAAAGACCCCCCTATAAAGATTCTTTAATGATTCATGAGCTATTAGAAAGTTTTGACAATTTATCAGAAGTAAAACTTAATGTCTCCAAAACCTGGCAGCAAAACCTTTGAACATATTTATCAGCTCCCTTCCTTTTAGATGTTGCCAAAGTTTCCCCATTATTTGGGAATAAAGATTTATCCTGACATCCAAGTGATGCTTTGAGGCAACCCCAGACACATTTGGAAAAAGTTGGATTCACCCATGGAGACAGTTGCACCTTTTTATGAGGGGTACCAATGTTTACCTCTTCTTTGCTTTTTTATGTGTATCGATAGTTTCCCACTTCACATTCACAAGATATTAAATAACCTGTTAGACACTTTTATTTTGGATGGGAGATGGAAGTGGGTTAATCGAGCTGCTAGAAGTGCACATACTCAACTTACTGGATTGGAAATAGAGTAAATATTCCATACCTTTTTTGTTGTGAGGTATTCTTTTCTCACTGAATCATACAACCCTACCATGTTGGGCCTTAATAAAATCCAGAATTCTAAATTTAACTTATCTTTGTAGTCTGTGGTAGTAACTGCCTCCCCAAGCATCAAAACGTGGGTCTATATTATAACCGCGAAAGCCCGTTTCAGCAAATACGCAAACGTCGACACATATTGCATGAACCGCAAATACACCGAATGCCCTAAACAGTGAAATTCAAAATATCAAATCGGCATAATTGGCACTTCTGCAGTATAGCTCGGTAAGGTAAGTGTCCGATAGTTACGGACCTTAGGGTTAGGGTGCGGGTTAAGGTAAGTGCATAGATAGTAATGTATATAAAGTTTAGTGTAGGGTTAGAAGTAGGGTTTTGGTTAGTGTTTGTATGTGGTTTATTTATTTTGTTTGGGTGGGTAGTATGTCGCGAGCGGTGGGGTTAGTCAACTATGCTGGTTCGAGATTTTGAATTTTGCGGTTTAGGGCATTCAGTGTATTCACTGTTCCTGCAATATGTGTCGATGTTTACGTATTCGCTGAAACTTGCTTTCACAGTTATGATATAGACCCCAAAAAGCATGGCATTCCATTTCTCATACATATTCCACCATACAAAAACAAAAGCAAACTTCAGAGAATAAATGCTCCATTATAAAGCAGTAAAATAAAACATGTAACAATAAAAATAACAGAATGAACCAAGGCATGAGGAACCATAAAGTCAAACGTTTTAATCAGGGCAAAATAATATAACAGAGGTAAGCGCTTTCACTATCAGCATTACTGATGTATTTTATTCCATAGCACAGTTAATTTGATTATTAACCAATTAACATGTTTCACTTTTGATTGGTATGCTGTTTAGATTTATTTCAGTGATGATAGACATGGTCTGTATGGTCTGAAGAACCTGACAGTGAAAACGCTTACCTCTGTTATATTATTTTGTTCCTAAGTTTTGATTTTATGGTTCCTCATGCCTTGGTTCGTTCAGTTATTATTTTTATTGTTACACATTCCACCATCCATTTACTCAATAAAACCCTTGATTGGCCTGGTATTTGGAGTTCAGCTATTCCCTTCAGGGGTAACCCACATCTACAATAGCTCCCTTGTTATAGATCACAAATGGGGTAAGTAAGGTTATTATATGGTTATTGGACTTCACAGCTGTAGTGGAAGGAAGCAAAACATTTAACAATTTTAAAGATTTTTAAACTTCATGGCACCTACCAAGGTATGATTTTTGGAAATGTCTGTGATTTTGATATATGACCAGTAGATCTCCTTTTAGAAGCATGACTAGCTAGCACCCTATCCTTTATCTAAATTAGGGAACAAAAACAACCCCCTTGTGAATATAGTGACACATACAGAGAATATATATGTTTTACTAATTTTTGCTCATATAGAGGAAATCAATGCTTCTGTTAGTTCTTGGCTGTCCAGTATAGATGCAGATCTCCATAGGCAATACACAAATATATTTTTAAATTATTTTAAAAACCTTAGATCACTGTCCTATGTTTTTGAGAAACTGGTACTTATATACAATGGGTATTGGGATCATTTTACCACTGTAAACTAGCATGTAATGTTACTTGACAAGGATATGATGACAGCTCTAGTGCTACTCACACATTTTGGGTGTGCACTCCTGTCTGTAAGTTATGGACTAGATCTTCTCTATGGCTCAGTCAAATCTTCCCTTCCCCTGCTCTAACAGTGCTTTATGGACTGGCTTCCTATCATCCCCCAAACTACAATGGGTAAAGGAAAAGCTGTTGTTTATGATTGATTCAGTTTTCAGTGGTTGTAAGAGCATATTTATCTTCTATGTGGAAATCAACCCCATAGTTTTTCAGCTGATAGTCAGTTTGCATGGATAGTGTACTGAGGCATGTTTTTCACTAGAAATCATTTTAGCCTGTTGGGAGAACCAAACATCTCAACCTACTCCACATTGAAGTCTACTCCCATATAGTCCAACTTTCTGAGGATACTTAAAACTGAGAAACTGCATATAGACATAATAACAGTACTTTTTCATTCTACAGTTGTCACTGTAACATGTCCATATAATATGTTAGTCATCTTCATAACTTGCCTATCCTCTTATGCTATCACACAGTAAACACTTTTACATCTTTATGATAACATACTATTTGTAGTCAGTAGATAGTTGTTTCTTGATGCCCAGTGTGCAATATGTTTTTCTCTCCTTTTTTGTGACTCATGCCATCTTTAGTATTTAGTATTTAACAATCTGTTCTTCATAGTTTATATCTGTGCATGAACTGTGACATACTCACATGTTTCAGAAAATCTAGCACAGTACACAGCAGTGCATCTAGCAATTCTACAGCAGGCCAGCTCCATTTTGTACTACAAAAAACAATAAGCTGAATCTCTGTTTGCAATGACCCTTGCACCAGTACAACACAATAAACTTGGCACAAGCAAGCAGGCCGGTTTCCTAAACTAGGTTCTCACATCTAGTAAATGCATTATAAATGGATCACCAGTACACTACAAAGAGTAAAATAGTACCTTTTCGCTGTCAAAAATTACTTTGGCTACAGGCTATGAAGCATGCTACAAACTTCGGTAAAGTGAGAAAGTAGCTCGTAACCAAAAGTCGTGCTTGCGATTGGACAAGTACAAGCAGAAAGATTATTGCAGACAAAAGTGAATGAAGCCATTCTGAGAAAGTCCAACAATGCGTGGGATAAACAAGATTGACAACATAAAAAGCTGAATATGTACAGTCTACCAACCAACCGAGAAACGAACACAATAAAAATGAACATAATAATCAAATTCTGAGCTTCGCAATTACCATACATATAATCACAGTGAACAGCGGAAAAGAAATAATACAACATTCAGACTGTCAAAACTATTTTACTCATAAAACGGTTGATCAGTTTCCTAAATCTCGCTATTGCGACGTATATCAGACAACCAGACATCCCTTGAAGTTCATAATCAACATTACTCTGTAAATAACTCTAAACCACATAAAACTGGCCGGTAAATCAGCACTATGAACTGAGTGAACAGCCTTCGCCAAACACTACATAGTAAACAAAAACAAAAAACGAGTGGACGATTTTTTCGTTGTTGAGGAATATACAGGTCATGCATGGGCACATAAATCTACTGATCGGAGGTTTCTATAAAGACATTTCAGACCACATCTGCATCAGCTGTCAGCATTTCAAAATATGTTTCCCAAACAGTCCCTTACCTCTGCTCAGATCAAGGGGTACTTTCACCTCACCGCTGTCATTCCAACATATAGAAAACAACTAATTTAGCTGCAGAAGAGATTAGCATATGCCACAACAACCATTCGCTCATCTTCAAATGTAAGCCAAGGACGTTTTTTTACCTTATATCCACAGCTATTCGTTAGTGTTAGCACACATTTTCTGTAGGATTTGAAGCAACAACTTACCTGATATGGTATAAAAGAGCAGCAAATGCTGGTGACTGTCAACGGCTATCTCTGGCGATCTGAGTGCAGAAATAAAATAGAGGGATCCAGCAGCAGGTCTCCAAATATTATTCCAAAGAAAAGAAATACCTGTTGCTGGACCCTCTATTTATTGGGATAAAACAATAGAAAATTAAGTTGGGGGTGGAGCTGTATGCAAGTGGTGGCTTGGATTGCAAGAATCCAATTGGCTGCCACCACTTGCTTATCACAAACCTTTTAAACTGAATTACAAGTAAAACTTGAATGTGAACCTAATGTATATACACACTGAATCGTAACTGTATAATGTAATTTACAGGTTCAGTTATGATGTAAGTGTGTTTTACATTAGGTTCAGCTACAGATTTGCATTACAGTTTATCTCGCATCAGGAAGGCACTCTGGGTTAAGAGCATGAAATAACTATCTTCTCATGGCGGGCTCGGTGTTAAACACACAGGCGCCATGAGAAGCTACTCGGGGTGAATGAGTTAAGGAGGAGCTCAAGAGTTTGGAGCTGAAGATCTGGTAGAAGTGGTTGAGTCGGATCCAAGACCCATCGGTTGAGGAAGAATGAAAATCAGGCATCTGAAAGATCTGGCTTAACAAACACTGTATGTGAAAGAACTGGCATGAACATGGCATCTGAAACTGGCATGGAAAACGCTGGCATTTTAAAGAACTGGTTTGAAAAACACAGCATTTGAAAACTGGCATCTAAAACATGAAACACATCTGTAAAGTAGTGTTACCTGATCTAGGATATAGATTTACTGAATACTTGAGCAATGGAAGAAAAAAGGGAATTATAAACATTACAAACCATTTAAAAAGGTAGAATGGTTAATGGCGTAATAACACAGTACATCTCACAACTAAGTATGGGGGAAAATTACAAACATTAAAACCAGGACTTTAACACAGCTGGTGGCATACCCCTGCACCTCTTAAGAGCAAAAAATGGGGACAAAGGCCCAATATTCAGGACAGATTTTAATTATTGCAGTCATAAACTTAGAAAATTGCTAGAATACGTTTTGCATTAGCTTGCATTTTTTGGAAAGGTGAGAAGTCAAACTCAAATGTCAGTCAGTAGTAACTTCAGACTTAAATGATTTGTGAGAAAACCACAGATTTTATGGGGAACAGACCAAAAATATGAGGCAAAAATCTGCATTCTGCAAAATTTGAGATACGTTGGTAGCAGTTTTATGTCCCTGCAGCAGTAAAATCATTTAGCCAGCGAAAATAAAAAGCACATTTACAAACCATTAACAGACACAGCTTTTTAACCATTAATGTTAAAACAAAACAGCTACAGATTTAGCTTTTTGCACCACAATGCAGTCATATCTAATCAGGGTGGGAAAAAACTTTAAGGGATCAACATTTATAATAATGATTTATCCTGCACAATAAAGATGGCCACAGTACAGGCTGTTAAACGCTATATGCAAACCATTACGGTTCACTTCTCAAGATGGCATTAAAAGCAAATTGAATAAATTAAAATAGACACATTTCCATTTATATAAGCAAAGTATCCCAAAACAACTCCACCTATATTAGCAATCTATACTGATACAACTATTATATCTATTAGTAGAATGTTGAATGCAGTGCGTTTACCCCTAAAATTATGATAACACATAAAATTGCTTCTTGCAAGTTATCACTAAGCGGCCTCTATAAAGTAGATTACAATACATGGCTCAGTCCTTGGTTATCCCTTTTACCTCTGTGCAGATCATTAATAAGAAAAAGAAATAAAAGCTATAGCACTGATTTACCCACACAATAAAGAAATAAATGTCCCAGTAGCAGCACAGCCATATTCACACTGTACCCAAGCAGTACATTTTAAACTTCTTGAAGATGGCATTAAAAAAAATAAAATATACACATTTTTACCTATAAAAGCAAACTGTCTTGATATGACAACAGTTTTTACAGTGCTGAATGCACTGTTTATCCCTGAACATAGAACATACTCCTCCCGCAAAAAAAAAAATTATACACACATTTTTCACTTTTAAAATTACATCTGGCAAGTCATCACTAAACGGCCACTGTAAACTAGATTACAGTATACTCCAGACCCCATGGTTCCCCATTTGATCTCCAAACACAGCATTAGTAAGAAAAAAAACAATAAAACTTATAGCAGTAATTTAGCTGCATAGTGAAGAAATAAATTCTCATTAACAGAACATATGCACATTATACCCAAAGTAGAACAACTTAACCTCTTGAATGCCTCATTAAAAATAAAATAAAATGCACACATTTCACCTAAAAAAAATGCAAAATATCCAGAAGCTTTTCCATCATTTAAAGCAAACTCCTGAAACAGCCACAATAGCATCTGTTAGTAATATACTAAGTGGGTTGTATTGCCCCCACCAGAAAAAGTTTTCAACTTCAAAAACTGCCACTTACAAATCATCCTAAAACAGCCATTTATTTCTTCAAGCAAGGTACAGTATACACCCCCAAAAAAGAGAATTATATATACACTTCTTTACAACCCTGCTTAAACTCTGAGCTTTGGCCAGCTAAGACCTACATGCAATCAACTGGACGTATAAGTGAATTTAAGTAAATCTTTATCTGCACTTTTTTCAAATAATACAGCATTTAAATTGATTTATTTGTGTTGCATTGAAAACTATGTAGCTGGAAGTTGTGGCTCTGTTTTTTCAGTTAATGCTTGTTAGAATTTAGTGCTTGTTAGATTTCCTGCATAGGCAGTGATAAGTGGGGGGTAGTTCACTTCAGTGATATTAGGTTTCTGCCTTGTATAAGTGATACATTTTGGATTATTTTCTGCTTAAACTCTGAGCTTTGGCCAGCTAAGACCTACATGCAGTCAACTGGATATATAAGTGAATTTACGTAAATCTTTATCTGCACTTTTTTCAAATACAGCATTTAAATTGATTTATCTGTGTTGCACTGAATACTATCTAGCTGGAAGTTCATAGGTTCATAGATTAGTACTAAGCTAACTGTCCTTGCGAGCCATTTTACGCTTGGCAAATTATCCCTTGTGAGACTTAAACCCTGCACCTTGTGTTTGCAAGGCAAACACCTTAACCATTAGGCCACCCTCCCAACCCTGTTGTGGCTCTGTTTTTTCAGTTAATGTTTGTTAGAATTCCTGCATAGCCAGTGATTGGTGGGGGTAATTCACTTTGTTGGTATTCAGTTTCTGCCTTATGTAAGTCGTACATTTTGGATTATTTTCTGCTTAAACTCTGAGCTTTGGCCAGCTAAGACCTACATGCAAGCAACTGGATGTATAAGTGAATTTAAGTAAATCTTTATCTGCACTTTTTTTCAAATACAGCATTTAAAATGATTTATTTGTGTTGCATTGAATACTGTTTAGCTGGAAGTTGTGGCTCTATTTTTTCAGTTAGTTCCCCACCCACCCTCCCTGCTTTTGTTATGGTGTCTGCGGTAGCGTTGTCGCCTCACAGTTAGATGTTGCACGTTCGATTCTCAGTTAGATCGTCTTCTGTGTGTTGACATGCGTGAATGGGTGTTCCTTCGTTGAAGGTTGTGCGTTAGGCCTGGCAAGCCAGCACGTAAAAATCTACTGCCAATCATTAGCGGACCGGAGTTCCGCTGTGGCGACCCCTAACCTGGAAAAGCCGAAAGACAGACCTTGGTGGCTTTGAAACTGCCCACTCCTCTTGTAAATTTGCATTTGGATACTCCCCCTGGGCCCATCTCATTTGCTCACTCAAAAAAAAACATTGCACTTTATTCATCTGCTTTTACTGTATTTGTGTTTCTTCCTACTTTATTTTGCTTTTGCATCATCTTAAAAGTACTCAATTGTATTTATCACGGCGTGGTGCAACTATCATTCTAAACCTTTTGGTTTAAGCACTTGTACTTCAGACCAGCTGTTTTACATTAAGAAGATTTGTGGTCTGTACTGTTGTGGCAGGACAGGTAGTTTACATCCTTCTAAGTTGGGAACTGCTGATTGAAGGCTCAGTGTCTGTTATTCTAAAAGTGTATTAATTCTGGTTTAAGCACTTGGGCTTCAGGCCAGTTATTTTACATTAAGAAGGTTCGTGGTCTGCACTCTTGTGGGAGGAGAGGCTGGACTCTGCCCTTCTGAGCTGGGAATTTCTGGTTAAAGGCTTATAGTGCCTGCATATTTGAACTGTTTCTTACTGAAATTGGTGCACCTTGTTTGCTGTAGCATCGACTAGATCCAGGCCTGCTGAATCTAGCTTTGTTTGTATAACTTGAGCAACTAATCCAGACCTTCTTAAAAGTATTCAATTGTATTTATTACTGCTTGGTAGTAACCTGATTAAAGTGTAGCTATTATTCTAAGCCTTTTGGTTTAAGCACTTGGACTTCAGACCAGTTGTTTTACATTAAGAAGGTTTGTGGTCTGCAGTGTGGTGGCAGTGCAGGTAGCTTACTTCCTTCTATGTTGGGAACTGCTGATTGAAGGCTCAGTGTCTGTTATTCTAAAAGTGTATTAGTTCTGGTTTAAGCACTTTGGCTTCAGGCCAGTTATTTTACATTAAGAAGGTTCGTGGTCTGCACTCTTGTGGGAGGAGAGGCTATACTCTGCCCTTCTGAGCTGGGAATTTCTGGTTAAAGGCTTATATGGCCTGCATATTTGAACTGTTTCTTACTGAAATTGGTGTGCCTTGTTTGCTGTAGCATAGACTAGATCCAGACCTGATGAATCTAGCTTTGTTTGTATAACTTGAGCACTAATCCAGGCCTTCTTTTTTGGAGAAGGTTCCCCTCACCCCATTGGCAGGAGTGTGCATTTAGAACTTGTCTGAAGACTACAGGAACAGGGCTCAGTTTTGAGATCTTTTTACTAGTTAATGGGGTAATTTGTTTAAAAGCCTTTTCGGATTGCTTGTAGTCATCTAAAGCTGTTTTAAGTGTATGTTTTACTGTTTGTAGTCATTTAAAGTTGTTTTAAGTGCGTTTTTTACTGTTTTTGCCTTATCTTTAAAAAAAAAAATGTCCATGTTTCTAAGCTAGTATAGCCCAGTTTTCAGGCTAGTGCTGAATTCAGGACTGTGTTACAATTTTCTGAGTTGCCCGTACCTTACTTGGATAGAGGGAGGTTTCTCTGCTCACCTGTGAGAGAGGGAGCTTTGAGCAGCCATCTGTCCCTGGAGGAGTGGTTTCAGCCCAAAAGTTTCTAGGCCATTCTGGACTAATTTCTATTTCTTTCATTTCCCTGTTGTAAAAACCACGTTTGCATGGTTTTGCATGTCCGGGCAGCGCCGGTTAGTTAGGGCTAAATTTATCCCTGCTCCACCAAGTCTCCTCTTCAGTTTTTCCCTTGAAAGTAGTCTAACTCTCAACCTAAGAACTTAAAAAGCATCCTACAGTCCAGCGCTTGCTCAGACCTAATAGCAAGCACTAATATACCCTGACACTTGATTGCCCAGCAAGGCAAGGCTCATTATTCACCCCACATCAACCAAGAGACTAAGCAGCTCACCCTACTATTCAGGCAT
The DNA here is from genome assembly GCF_019279795.1 of Protopterus annectens. NCBI lineage: Eukaryota > Metazoa > Chordata > Ceratodontiformes > Protopteridae > Protopterus > Protopterus annectens. The sequence continues at coordinate 317,590,029 of NC_056750.1, read as the reverse complement.
GACCAAAGGGCAATTTCAGGTATACTCTCCAGTCCAGCTGCTGAACTTGGGTATCCTGAGGCAATGTTACAACTGCCTCATGTACACAGACAACCCTCTCCTCCTACCACAAAACATTAACATATGTGAGAGATGCAATTATATAGCTCAACTGGAGGCTAAGCTCTCTCCACCCAAGACTGGAACAGGCAGTCATGAGGAGAAGGTTAATACTTGCACCACACCTCCAGCCTCACATAGACATACTAAACCAGCACTGGCAAAAATACACATAAATACACAAAATCGTACTCGGAGGCTCTAAATAAAAACCTGCAAAAGCATCAGAGGCCTCCAAAGCAGACACCCAAAAAACCTGCACCTCCCGTCACAAACCAGACACCACATAAAACACAAAGTCAGTGTGCCGCACAATCACAGCCCTTAAGGCGAAGTAACATACCTAACACACTAGTAATAGGCGACTCTATAGTCAGGCACACTGACGTCCCACTCACTAGGCTGGACAAGGAGAAGGTTACTGTTAGCTGCCTGTCGGGAGCCAGAATGCGCCACATAACACAAGCACTCAGGTCACTCCAGAACAAGTACAAATATGACTGTCATTGTTCATGTTAGTGTGAATGACCTGAGATGTACCTCCCTGGACTACATGAAAAGAGACATGGAAGAGCTCTCTGATCATGTAGCCCAAGCGGGTATGACCCTGACCCTGAGTAGCATCCTGCCCTCACCAAGAATGATACCGCAGTGTAAAGAAAAAATGATCAGTTTCATCAATTGGCTAAGCTTCTGGTGTCATTCAAAGGGGATCCAGTGTCTGTCAGCCTGGGACGACATGCTCGACAAGCCTCGTTGCTTCTCAAGAGACTGCTTGCACCTGTCATCCCTAGGCTTTCGAATACTGGCCAAGGCACTTGCTGCCCCCATAGTGCCTTTTTTTGGCAAGGCTCAAAATTCGAACCCACCTCCGTAAACAGCACAAATAAAAAAATGAGGGTAATGCTACTCAACGCCAGGAGTTTAAATCTCAAAATGCACGCACTCGAAGCACTCCTGTGTATGGAGAGCGTCGACATCTATGCAGTAACTGAAACTGGTTCAAGGTGCCACAGAGCACCCCAGCACTAGCGGGCTACAACTCATACCACACATTTCGGCCACAGAACATGGACAGAAACACAAAAGGAGGGGGTGTATCCATATTCATCGAGGATACCTACACCTCCAAGTTAGTGGCGCAGCATGATACAACAGAGATCATCCATGTGCAACTAACATCAGGCAAATCTGCAATGCAAATTGTGGCCTGCTACAGATCACCTTCCATGACCCAGGACCACCACTCCGCCTTTCTGGAGACACTGGAAAACATGAAGGTCCTACCGAACACCCTGATATTGGGCGATTTCAATTACCTTACCATTAACTGGGAAAACAACTCAAGTACCAACTCCCAGGTCCAGCGCTTCTTGGAATTTATCAACTCAAATTCCCTGGATCAGCTGGTAAACTCCCCTACCAGAGGTGAAAACATATTGGGACCTGGTCATCGCCAACATGGGCGACAGGTGTTCCACACCGGAAGCCAACCTGCACTGGTTAGATGAGACCATAAACTAATCACTCTGGATGTCCACACCACCACCTCCAATCAAGGAAACCACAGTGAAAAACATTTCTATAGCAAACTTCACCTTACTTAAGACAGAAGTGGTAAGTTTCACAGCCCCCACGCTAAAGGATAACAGTGCCCAAAATGCAGGAACCTTTACAAATGCACTCTATGAGCACCTACAAGGATGCATGGATCGTGCCATCCCTAGTAAAACCAAGACTCCCCTAAGAGAAGGAAACCAGTATGGTGGACCCCTGCCATAAACAGGCTATACAGTAGAAGGAGGAAACTAGTTCAGAAAAAATGCAAATCCCAAGAAGGAAAGACATCCCTGATCAGTATCTGTAAAAAACTAAGGTCCCTCATAAAATCCTCCAAGGCTAACTTCGAAAGAAAAATAGCCAAGGATTTGAAAGATAACCACAAAGCCTTCTTTAGCTATGTCAAGAATCTGTGTCAACTTGCAGATATGCTCTGAGCTAGTGCAAAATAGCACAAAATATACTGAATCCACTGATACTGCAAACATCCTAACAGATAGATTCAGTGCAAACATCACCCCCCTCTCACCCTCAAAAGGGCCCACAACTGTACCAGAAAAGTGTAGTGCCCTGGAAATCAGAGAGACACAGATGAAAACAGCTATTCCGAAAGCACAGCGTCAGTGGGGCCAGATGGTGTACCAGGCTACGTCTTGCACAAACTACAGAACGAACTAACACCCCACCTAAACACACTGTTCAACCTCAGACTCTCCACAGGCTATGTGCCCATAGAATGGCACCCAGCAACGGTTATTCCGCTCCACAAAGGAGGTGCCACAACTGACCCTGGTAACTATCACCCCAAAAGCCTGACTAGCCTGGTCTGCAAGCTATGGAGCGCATCATCATGGAACTCATTAACAAAGACGTTGGGAACCTCCAAACACTTGACCCGACCCAGTTCGGCTTTAAGGGCAGATAATGCCTACCAAACCTGGTTGACTTCGAGACGGTCACCAAGGCCATAGATGAGGGGAAGGTAGTTCACACAGCCTACCTTGACCTCGCCAAAGCTTTCGACACCATTCCCCACTCGGGAATTATAGAAAAACTCACCAGCCTGAAGGTAAACCCCTACATCATGAGATGGGTTGCCAAATGGCTTACAGACAGAACTCGCATGGTAAGAATAGCGGGCTCCAGGTCCATCTCTAAACCAGTCACAAGTGGTGTCCGACAAGGCTCGGTCCTGGGACCCCTACTGTTCGGCATATACTTCCCAGAAGTACAGGCAAACACAGGAGGATTATGGCTAACCAAGTTCGCCAATGACTGCAAACTGGGAGCCATAATTGACTGTCCGGCTGACACTGACATTCTCCAAAAGGGCCTTACTGAGATGGACACCTGGTGTCAAAGTCATGGTCTCAAGCTAAATGCCAAAAAATACATAGTCATCCTGTTTGGGAAAAACAAAACACCCATGAATTACCACATAGGTGGCAGCTCCCTTAGTACAGAAGAGGCAATAAGAGATCTTGGGGACCCAGGTAGATAGTATTCTCTCCTTTGACAATCATATTGCCAAAGTAGTTAGGAAATCCTATGTAGCCCATCTAATTACTAAAGGGTTCGCATCTAGAAATAGAGGTTATAGTGCCCCTGTACTCGTCACTCATCAGACCCATCATAGAGTACAATGCCCCATTTGGGGTGTACCTCACAAGACACTTCCAACAGCTGGAAAAAAACATAAAAGTACCTCACCAAGAGGATTACTGGCCTCAGACATATGTCCTATGCAGTCCGACTGGAAAAACTCCAGCTGTATTCAGTGGCATATCGCTTACCCAGAGGCGATCTCTGCTCGACTTACAAAGCCATGTCCAACTCAGAATTGATGGACATGCTCCACCTAAAGAAATCCAAGTCTCACTGCGAGCCACTCGCTCTAGTGAGCTAAACCTTGCCACAACAATAAATAGAACATGCTGGAGGGATAGATTCCTGTCACAGAGACTTGGCTTTGGAACAGAATTCCTAACTACATTAGGCAGAGCCCCTCACTAACACTCTTCAAGAGAAACCTTGACAAGTGGATGGGTAACAGAAAATACATCCCTGGGATCACTTCATTGGCTCTTCTTAACAGAGGCTCAGTTAATTAATCAATAGGGTGGCGAAAGCTGACACACACACACACTGGCTAGGCTTATAAATGCCCACGGGCAGATAGCCTAGTATCTACCTATGAACAATAAAGAAATAAATGTCCCAGTAGCAGCACAGCCATATTCACACTGTACCCAAAGCAGTACATTTTAAACTTCTTGAAGACGGCATTAAAAAAAATATGTATATATAAAGCAAGCTATCTTGATACGACAAACATCTTTTAGAGTGCCGAATGCACTGTTTATCTCTGAACATAAAACATACTCCTCCCACAAAAAAAATATATATATTTATATGTATATATATGTATGTATATATATATATATATATATATATATATATATATATATATATATATATATACACACACACACACATTTTTCTCTTTTAAAGTTACATCTGGCAAGTCATCACTAAACGGCCACTGTAAACTAGATTACAGTACACTCCAGACCCCATGGTTCCCCATTTTATCTCCACACACAGCATTAGTAAGAAGAAAAGAAATAAAACTTATAGCAGTAATTTAGCTGCACAGTGAAAAAATAAATTCTCAATGACAGCACATACTCACATTACACCCAAAGCAGAACAACTTAACCTCTTGAAAGCCTCATTAAAAAGTAAAATACACACATTTCACTTAAAAAATGCAAAATATCCAGAAGCTTTTCCATCTGTAAAAGCAAACTTCTGAAACAGCCACAATAGCGTCTTTTAGTAATATAATAAGTGGGTTACATTGCCCCCACCAGAAAAAGTTTTCAACTCCAAAAACTGCCACTTACAAATCATCCTAAAACAACCATTTATTTCTTCAAGCAAGGTACAGTATACACCCCCAAAAAAGAGAATTATATATACACTTCTTTACAACCAATTGCAAAGCCCAAAACAATCAGTACAGATGCAAACACTGTTAAGGGTCCTCCATTGACTTCATTGAAAAAGTAAAAATATTAATTAAAACACAATATTTCCACTTAAGTAAAGCCATAAAATACTGTTTGTACTTACCACTGCAATCAAAATATTTACTGGGCTGGCTTCCTGGATGGGTTCACAGGTGACAGGCTTGCTGGCTTGGCTTCCTTTCAGGGGATGGACAGGTGGGCTAGCTGGCTTCCCTTCTGGCTCTTTGATCGATCTCTAAAACCAAATCTCTTTCCTTTCAAGTTTTCAGTTTGAAAACCACTGAGGTGCTTCTTGAAAGAGACCAAATCTACTTGAAGAGCTTGGAGTGATCTGCAGTTGTTCAACATGTTTCAGTGCTGCAGCCATGTTGGTTTTCTTTGCTGTGGCATTCCTTGGCCATCCCGAGTACCAGGGATTTTATTCCTTGATCCTGGGCTGGCAGCCCCCCTGCAGCTGACGTCAGGACATCTTGGTGTAATGGTCACTGGCCAGGCACCATCTTACAGCTCTTTCTTGCCGTCAGAGCCCAAAGCATCCATATCATAGTGTGGTTTGGTTAATCCGAAGACCAGAGAAATTTTTTAAACCTAAATGCCCTGTTTGGGGGTGGGGGGGGGACTTCCTTTTATCTTTTGATTGTGTTTACATAGATGAGTACTAGTACTAAATTTTGTCTTGAGTGTGGAAAACAGATTCCACATTGGGATTTTCTCTCACTGTGCTTGTTTTGCTTAGGCCCAGAGCACAGTGTTCCAAATTCCTTTTTGTACTCATTATAATAAGCATACGATTTGTCATATGATTGAGTCCTTTGCCCGGTGTTTAGAGAAAGAAAAAGGGCATCAGGAATCCTCATGCCTTGTGGCATCCACTGCTCCATCTTTCAACCCCCCCCCCCCCAAAAAAAAACAAAAAACTGGGAGAAGCATCCAAAACTGCATAAGGGGACAGATGACTAAGTTTTGTCTTCAGCCAGTCCGCCCAGACATTGTCAAAGGACAGGATATGCTTTTGCAGTCCCTTCCTATGACCAAGGAAGTGTTTTTGAATGCTACTTTTATAGGTAGGAAAATTGCACCTGTTAATCTTTAGACTGTAATACAAAATATTTAGTTGGGTAGATAATAGCATTTAATAGTGTTATATTTGGGGCAGAATCCATGTTTACCTTTGATTACATCCTACTTCTGTAAGCATTTGAACAATTTCTTTTTGCTATTGGGCAAATGTTCACATTTAGGGCAGTACTTTTTGATATGATGGAGAAGGAACTTTCAGGTGGGATGGTACAAGAGCATGTTTGAAACTTACGTAAGACGGTTTTGTCTGTTAAGGATATGATGCACATGAGTTAAGGGACTGCAAATCACATGAAAATTAACATCCCCTCCACATATAATGACACCACACTACCAAATACTTTTTACTATGTTTCTGCAGGGGGGCTTGATACAGTGGGGGTTAGGAAATTAACTTTTTCCCACTGTAGTGCAATCTCCGAGGTGGTATATTTAATTTACAGGGGGTGTGGGGGGTCCCCCCACATGGGTGGTGCAGGGGGGGGCTTGCCCCCTGCAGAAACGTAGTAAAAAGTGTGTTTGGTAGTGTGGTCTCATATGTGGAGGGGATGTTATTTTCACGTGATTTGTAGTGTTCGATGTTGTGATGCACATTGTTGATGTTATGAAATTCGATGGTATGGGATTTGGGTTTTAGATGTTCTAGTCTCGATATTATGAAATTAAATGTTATGGGTTTTAGATGTTTTGAAGTAGACCCGTTTGAATAGGGTCACTGCTGAATTGAATGCTCCCACCTTCCATCCACCCTATCAGCTTATCTATTATCCTCTAGTGTCTGTGAGAAGCAGCAAATGGGGGCCTCCTATTGAAATGCCAGGACTGTCAATGCTGAGTTATGAAACACTGAAAAAAAGGCTGAAAATACTGGAGAATAGAGAATGTCAAGCATCAGTCCTGTCCTTTAAATGTTTTTGTCTGGGGCAAGGCCCCTGCACTCCCTGCCAGTGTGGGCTTGGTATATGCATGTCCAGATTATTAATCATTTGGTCTCCACATTTTGGGACTCAGCATTGCAATCCTAACATTTTACTAGCAGAGGTTGGAGACAGCATGACTATTGCTATTCCAAAAAGATGTCGGTAGTCTCATGTACTAAGAGATGCCTAACCACAGACTCCCCAGGGGTTGGGTGTCCTAGGCCTTCCACTGCAAATCCAAATGCATTCTCGGTTTTTATAGACTGAGTACCTGGGGGGCACATTGTGGCCTCAAGCTGGGCCACATTTATAGACAACTTTCCTGGAGTACATGAATGTATTAGGAAAACAGGATTAGTCTACTCAGTTTAATTTATAATTTTTATTAAAAAAAAAAAAAAAATCCAACGATAATGGTGTGGGTATGGAAGCCCACATTGTGTGTTGGTGTATTTTGCAGTTCATTGCAACCCCATTCATGGAATAAATATGAATCTAGTTTTCCTGCCCAAAGAGAATTGAAATTGCTAGTCTGGTTTCCCTTTTAGCCATGCATTAGACAGCAGTCTGGTCTAGAAAAGAAGCCAGTCCCTTTGCTGGCGATGCCAGAAGTTTTGTAAGTTGGACTGCAAAGCAGCTAATTCCATTGGTTACAGAATCACACTGCAGCAGTGACTCTATTTGAATGTGAACTGTTACAATGGTTAAGCATGCACAGCTGTATTGTTCTTCCCATCCAAGGCTCCAACTTCTGGAATGAACACAGGTTGTACTGCTTTAAAGGTGCCATAGAATATTTTCCTCCCTGGAAAAAGGAAAGGGATTATTTCCATGCTTTATCCTTCATTTCAAATAGGAGAGGTAGTTTTCTCCTCCAGTCTTGACTGTAACAGCTCTTTTTCTTGACACAATGAATGTGTCCTGACATATATCAGTGAATGGTACCTTCATAGCAGGTTCCTTAGTTTCACTTTTGGGGATATCACTTTTCAGTAATTTGTTTGGTGTCACTTTTTTCCTGTATTCTTCACCAAGGTTTTGTCTTTATGTTAAAGGCCTTGCAGGAGGATAAGAGATATGCATTGTTTTCTTGTCTGGGCAAATGGCTCTTAAGGAGGCCCATAAAGGGTCATAGCAGCCTTTGCGTGGGTCTTGCCAGTGGTTGCATGCTCTAGATTGGGGATTACTATAAATCAGGAGGACTCTCTACAAGACCCAGGTACATGTAATAATTTTTCGTAGGAATGAAGTTGTATATTTTTAGTATGTGCCTTTCCTTCCTGCATAGTGAGCACAGGCGATCATGACTTTGACCTTATGGGCAAAGTTACAGAACTGGGTGAAAGCTCAAATCCGTCTCCACTTGGGTCTCTCCATGGTCACCATTGTCATTACCCCAGTTGCCCATGTTTAAATTAGAGTGTTGCAGTAGGCACTGAGGTGTCACTGGTGGAAAGTCATTGTGCTTTTGTGAGCTTTCCAGTAGTGTTGGGCATCTGTCACCAAGTTTGTGTGGCAGTTGTTGCCTATGACTGTAATATAGAGTTGCATTTCTTTCAGCTGAACTGTTTGATTCTCATGATAGATGCTTCCCTGGTGTTTCTCCACTTTAGAAAACTAACCTGTCGCTCGTCCCTCTCTAACATAGATAACGAACAGGCAGGGTAGTTTGTTTAGATTTATTGCATAGAAACCCATCAGGATGGATAGCAGCATCATAAAATATAAACAAACTGATTAACAGAACTTACAGATACATGCTTACATCTCAACAGCTTACTACAAAATGGCAGTCAGGCTGTCATGTGCTCAGTATTTATAAACTTTTGCAAGCCCTTAACTTCTTAAAGGTGCATACACATACATTGATCTACATCAGAAGCAACTGAATCTGGTAACAGTCTGGCCTGGCCTTAGCAATAAGGGGCAGTCTTTGGTGAGCAACTTGTATCAGGAACAACTGGATTCATTACAGGAATGGGAATATTCTCTGGAACTTCCTCTGGAACTGGAACACTAGATGACTCACTCTGAGATGGTCTTTCTCACAGGCTATGTGATGTGGTATAGGCTCGGACACTGGCATCAGATATTTCCAATTCCGCCTAAACTCTACTCCTTGTGATTCCACAATGTACAATCTCAGCTCTGAGCAAATATTCTTCACGACTCCAATCCAGTCATAACCTTTGGACTTTTGCATTCTTACCACTTCTCGTAATGGATTGAGTGGTTTGCTGGTCTTGTAGGACTTTGGGGTTAAACGCTTCTTCAGCAGATTGATTTTCGCTAACCTGTTGTTCTTGACACATGGAACCAACAATTGACTACTGATTGGTAGCGGGGTTCTAGTTTGTCTCTACAGAACTTTCTGGGCAGGTGAACCAAGATGTTTATCACAAGGATTATTTCTGAGATTTGAGAGATTCAAGAAAATAACACTATTGTCTCGTTTTGACTTCTAGTAACTGTTTTTCACTTTGAACTGCACGTTCTGCCAAACCATTTGACTGTGGATGCTTTGGGCTACTTGTGTGACATGAGTAAAGTCCCACTCTTCAGCAAATCTTTTGAACTGTTGGCTTGTAAACTATGTGTCATTCTCAGAAAAAGTTTCTGCGGACTACTATAGACTGCAGAATGATGCTTCATTGTAGTGATGACAGTATTGGATGCTAGATTAGGAAGTAGGTCAATCTTGAACCAATTTAAGAGTCTACTAAAACCAAATAATGTAGACCATTCCATTTGAAAATGTCTGTAGCTACTGTCGACCAAGGTAGTCAGGAGTCTAGCTGAAGTGGTTCTTTCTGTTGATGTGACTTAGTACTGTTACACATGGAACAAGATGAAAGTACTATTTCAATATCTTGTGACATAGAAGGCCAAAATACTAGACCTCTCGCTCTTCTTTTGGTAGAGTCTGCTCTTGGGTGACCACAATGAAAGATAGTAATGTACTCTTGTTGCAAGGACTTTGGAACAATTACTTTCGGAACTTTCATGATGATACTATTGTCAGACAAAATCTCATCTATGTATGGAAAATAAGGTTGCACGTCTTGAGATAAACTAGATTACTTTGACAGCCATCCTTGTTGAATAATGTGGTTGAGCCTTTGTAAAACTGGATATACGGCTCTATACTTTCTCAGCTCAAGATGTGGGGAAGAAAATTTTCTTGCTTCCATGACTTCAAAATCAAAGTTTTCAATCTCATGCTGTTCAGTGGTGTTTCTGGGCGATTTGGACAATGTATCAGCAAGATAATGAAGTTTGCCTTTCCTGTAGACGAGTAAAATGATACCTCTGCAATCTCAACATCGTACTTTGCAATTTGGCTGGAAATGTATGCATAGGCTTTCTCAAAATAGTGACTAGAGGTTGGTGGTCTGTTTCGATCTGGCTAGGTATATTCTACCATAAACATAATCATGGAACTTTGAACATGCAAACACAATTGCCAAAAGCTCTGTCTTGATCTGAGCATACTGCATTTCAGTTGGGTTAAGAGTTCTCGAGGCACAGGCAACAGGTTGACCCTCTTGTAGAATGACTGCACCTAGAGCGAATGTCAAAGCATCACTTGAAAGAGTGACTGGCTTGTAAACCTCATAGTATCTGAGAATAGGTGGACTGGCAATTCTCTGTTTCAGGGCATCAAATGCTCTTTGATGCTGTTCTAGTCAAGGCAAGGATACTTCTTTACGTGTCAGCTCTGTGAATGGTGCTGAAAGTTGGCTCAAGTCTGGAATGAACTTGCCTAGATAGTTAACCATGCCAAGAAAACGTTGCAAGGCTTGAACATTGTCTGGAGCAGGCATCTCGAGAATGGCTGTTTGCTTAGAAGGGTCTGGTCATAGGCTTGAACTGGTAAATAAATGAGCAACAAAAGTAATTTCTTGTAGAATGAATATGCATTTCTGTGAATTGAGCTTAAGATTCACATGACTTGCTCTTTCCAAAACTTTTCTGAGGTTTCTGTCATGCTCAACTTCACCATTACCTCCTACTAGTATGTTTCCTACTGTGATAGCACAAGGATACCCAGAAAAATGTGTTGCATTGCACATTGAAAGACTTCACTTGCAGAATTTGTCCCAAATGGCATTCTTAAAAATCTGTACCTTCCAAGCAGAGTACTGAAAGTAGTTAGCAATGAGGATTTCTTGTCTATGTTAACATAATTTGCCAAAATGAACTCTCTGCATCCAAGACAGAAAAAGTGACATTTGGCATTAGAGCTGCAGCTTCTTTGACTGTGCACTTTGGATGATGGCCATTTTAGTGCTTTGTTGAAATCTTATGGATCAGTTCATATTCTGATGTCATCTGAGCTTTTCTTATGAGCTACTGCCATGGAAGATACCCACTCATTTGGCTCATCTACTGGACAAATCGCACCTTGTTGCATCATTTTATCTAGCTCAGCTTTGACTCTGTCCTGCATAGCTATTGGAACTTTCTCGGCTGGCCTGATAACTGAACTGACATCTGGGTCTAATTTCATGGAGTACACAACTGGACGCTTGCCTAGATTGGCTTTGAAAAGATCTGCATAGATGAAAAAATATGTTGGGCGAAATTAGAGTAGTGGTCTTTAAAGCTAACATGATGGACTTCCTTTTTAAATGAAAGTCTTCCCATTTTCAAGGTGTCTGTGAGCCCCAATAATGACTGGACGTGCCTGTTGACCACATAAAATAAGTTGTAACTTCTCCCAGCAGAGTAACATGAAAACACTACTGAGCCTTTAGTCTCCATTTCTTAACCCCATAAGCAACAAGCAGTTTGCCAAATCAAGCCTTTCACTATTACGCAGTCTAGCAAATGTTTCTGCTAACATAACATTACACTTGGAACCTGTGTCACCTTCGAGCTCTATGGGTATTCCATTTATCTGAACAGTACAAAATACTTCATTTTTTGCCCGCAAATCTATTGCATTGACTGTTTCATTAAGCACTGACACACCATCAACATAAAATGTACTTGAAGTAGGGTCTCAGCTTTCCAATTGATCAACTTGTTTTCTGAAATGTTCCCTTTTAATAAAAGAATGTGTGCCTTTTGATTTACAAATCCTCTTGAAATTATTCCACTTATTGCATTTGTTGCATTGCTGACCAAATGCTAAACATTTTTTCTTTTGAGATTCATGATGTCCACCGCATTTGCGACAGTTGGCAATGAAAGTAAGTTGGGGTTCATGCTTTGAGTTTGCTTGACTCACTCTTGTGCTTCACTGCGAACTCTGGAACTTGCTAGAAAGCTTTGGGGTTTACCAGTGAGTGCTGCAGGGGCTACAGTTGCTGCCATGTGCTTGGGCCTGTTTCTTTTAACCACATGCTGCATACTATCGACATGAGCTCTAGAAGTTACTGGAAGCATGCATCTCTCATTTGTATAGGTAGAAAATAGAACCAAAACAACACCTTAACCACATACTGTTGGACAGCAACCCACCGTCTATGTAATGTTTAGTAATGCAGAGAGTGAACACGACTCGAACCAGGAAAAAAGTATTTAATAACAAAACACTCCAAAAACCAATAATTCCTTGTGTTAAGCGCTTTCATATGTACAAGCAGACTTCTGCAGAACAAATTAATCAATTGGTACACTTCATTTTAAAAAGACTTTTTAGCGCCAAAATATCCTTTACTCAGATTTAAAGTGCTAGTGCAACATTGTATTAAAACAATGCAACTAATCACGCAAATCCAGACATATTTGATTCATAACATTCTATCGCCAAATGTAAACTGTTACTCTAAAACTTTATTAAAATGAATATATTTGTAATAAATATCCAAAATTCTTAAAAACTGTTAGAAAACACTTAAAACCTTACATATTAATAATAAAAATATGAATATATAATATATTAAAATTCATATGATGTATGTATGATATGCGTGCAACTTCAGTACGTATTGTACACATGTAAATAGTTCATAATAACTACAAAAAAGGTTTAATAGAAATAAAATCATTAATCCCGGGTTTCCTAGTGGCATCTGTTAAAATTTGCCACATACTCTCTCTCTTTCCTAAGAGTGCTTTATAATTGCCAGCACAGGATGATGTATTTACTTGATCTATTATAGCAAATTTAAATTTATTTGTGTCCCCACTTTTACTTATGTGTCTATACAGTGCGTTATTCATGTCATTAACTCTAATTTTATAGATATGATCATATATACATTTCCTAAAATGTCTTTCGGTTTTTCCTATATAGAAGGCAGTACATGACATACATTTTGCCAAATATATAATGTTTTTACTATTACAATTCCCAGGTTTAAATTTTACATAAGTCTTGTTGATGGCATCCAGTCTGCAACCTGTCATTTCATATATAGCAAAACACTGTTTGCAAAACCCACATTTTCTAGTGGTTCTATTAATATTATGACTGTCAGTATAATTTATCATTTTTTCTAAGAGTCTCTTAATGTTCATACCCATTTTGTTGACAAAACAAGGTCTTTCTCCAATTGCTTTTTTAACATCATCAACTGCCAACATATTCCAGTGTCTACTAATAATGTTTTTTATTTCATTCACGTATGGTGAATATGTTAGAACACAAACTCTGTTATGGGCTAATTCCTCAGGCTTATCAGTTCTAAAATTTATGTTGTTCAATTCAGTCCCCAGTATAGGTGGGTATTTTTTACCCCATTCATTAATAACATAAATTTTTTTTGATAATTTCATAATTACCAGTTTCTATCTCCATCAACGAAATTAATATAGGATATCGGAAAATTGACTTATCCTTAGAGGAACACCTACTGGACAATAGGATTACAGATGAATTAGTGTAAAAAAAGTAAAATTAGTGAAAAAGTAAATATATCATCCCATGGTGGCAATTATAAAGCACTCTTAGGGAAAAAGAGTATGTAGCAAATTTTAACAGATGCCACTAGGGAACCCGGGATTAATGATTTTATTTCTATTAAACCTTTTTTGCAGTTATTATGAACTATTTAAGACTATTTACAAGTGTACAATACGTACTGAAGTTGTACTCATATCATACGTACATCATATGAATTTTAATATATTATATATTCATATTTTTATTATTAATATGTAAGGTTTTAAGTGTTGTCTAACAGTTTTTAAGAATTTTGGATGTTTATTACAAATATATTCGTTTTAATATAGTTTTAGAGTAACAGTTTACATTTGGTGATAGAACATTATGAATCAGATATTATGTTTGGATTTGCGTGATTAGTTACATTGTTTTGATACAATGTTGCACTAGTACTTTAAATCTGAGTAAAGGATATTTTGGTGCCAAAAAGTCTTTTTAAAATGAAGTGTACCAATTGATTAATTTGTTCTGAAGAAGTCTGCTTGTACAGATGAAAGCGCTTAACACAAGGAATTATTGGTTTTTGGAGTGTTTTGTTATTAAATACTTTTTTCCTGGTTCAAGTCGTGTTCACCTGCTGCATTACTAAACATTACATAGACGGTGGGTTGCCGTCTAACAGTGTGTGGTTAATCTCTCATTTGTAAGCATATTTGTGTGCTTTTCTCAGAGCTAGTATGTCTGACAAATATCAATGGCCTTATTCAAAATTTAGATCACTGTCTCGAAGCAAAATCTTTCTCACTGCATCATCTTTAATACCACACACAAGTCCGTCTTTTATCAACTCAACCCTTAAATCACCAAATCTGCACATTTTAGCCTTATTTCTCAAATCAGTTACATATGCTGCAAAAGTTTCACCAGGCTTTTGATCCCTTGTATAAAATAAGTGTCTTTCCATTGTAATATTTGTCTGGAGGTTGCACAGTTCTCTAAATTTACATTTTAAGCACTCTGGGACCTCTCTTGACTCAGCCGGTTTTAGCAGTATGGCAGTTTTCCCCTCTCCTGCAAAGGTAGTAGGTGCATGCACAAATGAACATTCCCTTTCAATGGCTTCTGTCCCAGTTAAATTAAGCAGAGTAAATGCCTTTGTATGGCCATCTTTATAAGAAAATGCAGCCTGTATGAAAATGTCATACTTTTGCTCAAACACTCTCCAGTTCTATGCAGTATTATTGTCAAGCACAAGTGCACTGGGTTTTTGAAGTCCATCTGCCATTCCAACAAAGTATGCACAAACGTAGAAAATATGACCCTTGTGATTATTTATGAACAAACTTTGCTGTGAGAGCTCGTAATAACATTCAAAACCACTATGAACTCTTTGAAAAGCTGTACTTTGAGAAATATGCTCTGAAATGGCTGTATCTTGCAAAATGACTTTACTTTACTACTGCAAACATGCAAACACTTCATAACTTCTGATGACTCAGATATCTTTAATGTGAAAAAATATGTGCTTAGCGAAAATCCGGTCATTTCCCCTTATTTTATTCATTTTATGCAGTTTAGACTTTATTTCAAATAATATTTTCTGTAGTAATTTGAATATTTTTATAAATATCGGACATTTTGATTTATGTAAATATCGTTCAAAGCATTCTGTATGCTTCGTTTCATATTTTGTGAATAAGAAATTATTTGAGCAAGTTTTAACATCTGAAATTAGTTTCTGATCTGTTTTGCAAATTATACATGCAGTGGGGATGATTCACTTCTGTAAATTCCTCCAGTCGTAACTGAGTGCCTCTCGGTCTTAAACTGAAAAACCTGGATCCCACTTCTGACACCATGTTGCTCATCCTTCTTTAACATAGATGACGAACATGCGGGGTAGTTCATTTAGATGATTTATTACATAGAAACACATCAGGATGGATAGTGGTATCATAACATATAAAGAAACTGATTAACAGACCTTACAGACATACATGCTTGCATCTCAACAGCTTACTACAAAATGGCAGTCAGGCTCGCACATGCTCAGTATTTATACACTTGTGCAAGGCCTTAGCTTCTTAAAGGTACATACACACATTGATCTACATAGCCCATCCCCTACATTCATCTCCAGGTAATGCAGCCTCATTAATCAGGCCCAATTTCAGAAAGGTAATAAGTGCAAAAGCATTTTGAGAGCTAG
Organism: Protopterus annectens; assembly: GCF_019279795.1. Taxonomy (NCBI): domain Eukaryota; kingdom Metazoa; phylum Chordata; order Ceratodontiformes; family Protopteridae; genus Protopterus; species Protopterus annectens. The sequence goes on along the minus strand of NC_056750.1, from coordinate 317,574,294 downwards.
CTTCAGCAGCCTAGAGTTACCTACCAAAGAACATCAGGACACTGACAAAATTGGATAAATTCATGAAATATCTCACCCAACTTTACCCCGTAGGGAGAACAAATGTATGTGCTTTGAAAATGGCTAGTAGACCAAAGAAGTCAGTATATGCCACATATATGCACAACCCTGTATTACTATGATGGGTATTTGTGCTGTCACAGCTACAAGAACCATTTGAAACTTTGTATGCTACCTGTGATGCTTAATTTTGTTTGTATTGTCAGCAATTTGTTTACACTCCTGTATTAGGTTGTGGCTGAAAATTGCGTTTGCAGCAACCTCCCACTTGGTAGACAAAGAAAGAAAAAAGCAAAATACAGGTTTTAGGGAGCCCTTCTAAGCTTAATTTCTGCTCAGAGCACAGAGGGCCTTTACAAAGAGCTTTTCTGATTAAACCCATTTCATTCAAGGGAGGTGCTTTTTGCCATTCGTGCTGTGGAAGAGTATTTGAAGCCAAAGTCATTCCTGCTGCATCAAAGATCCAGGGCAATGAGTGTTGCATGAACAGAGTAAGGGGGAATGTACTGCTGTTCACTGTGCAAAGAAGTACTGCAAGTGGCAGTAGGACACTGTCTCATGCAGCTCCCTCACAGCTATTTGTAACTTCATGAGAAGTGAATATACTGGTAAACGTCAGTCGTGTCCTCCATCCTAGAATAAGGAAGACCTGTCAGTGGTCAAGTTCTTCCTGTACTGGCGCACCTGGAGTTTTTCTGTCAAGTGCGGTATTGTCAAACTAAATTGTGAGTACTGCTTTAATTGCCTTATAAGTATAAGAAATCTTGACACGCTGTGTGATTGTCATGAAGATTGTTGAAGTTTGTGACTTATTCAGGCTTCTTTGCTTATCTGAAAATTAAAGCTACTAAATGGTGAAATAAAAAATATATTCAGTGTTTTTTAGTGAACCAATGAGTGAACGTGTCATCTCTTGACTGGTGATCAAAGAAATTGACTGCAAATTGGAATTGGAGTATTTTGAAGAATACTTTAGGTGCTGGAATGGGATCACCATGTTGCCCTACATCCAGCGGGTAAAGAAATAATAAAAATATTATGACTGAGTATTGTGGAGGTCACAGATCACGTTATGGAACTTGATGGGAGTATTTAAGTATGTATGAAATGTATGAAAGTGGTTACAGTGGATGAAGCAGAGTACTTGTGTGACCGGAAGACTGCCTGAATCCTTGAGATTCAGGATAAAATATGTGAAATGATAAAGTAACTCTGAACAGCACATAATTGTAATGGGGGAAATGGGTTTAATACAAAAAAGTGGAATTTGAGATTGTACTGCTTTGAAAGGAGAGGAAATTAACTTTTATGGAGTATGTGAAAATCAAGGTGACAGAGTAGACTGGGTTAGGAAAAAATTCTTAGGTACAGTAATTCTGAATTGCTTACCATTGTTAGACTCTGAATTCAGATATTTGTTAGTGTATTTATTTATTTGGGGGAAATAATCAGATTGCCCCTTTTCAGCAGAGTCAAGGGAGAAAAGCTCCACTGTGTGATACAACAAATAGTGTTGATAACAGAACATGTACTCCTGTGACTGTATATTACTTATCACAAGCCGGTAGATTTGGTAACTAAAGTACAGTTAGATTTTTTTCCCGCATGTGATGAAGAACAAGTATTGTGGAAGTTATCACAACTTAGTTGGAAGTTATCAGTGGATGGAACACTTAGATTTGTAAGACATGATTTCTCAATGGTGACATTGAGACATCACTTGCCGTTTCAAAAAGCACAAGGATTGTCAGTTAAGAAAACTAAAATTTAAATTGCCATTCTCATCTACCTTAAATTGTTATGGAATGATAGTGTTGACCTTTCATAATCAGGGTGCAGGAAGCTGCTGGGGAGGGGGCAAAAGAAGCACTTGGTGATCTAAAAGGGCAGTTTTTCAGTTGTCTGCTGCCATAACAGATGTATATCTGTTGCACAAGATGAATAGTACATTTGGAATGATGCTCAGAATTTTTTTACAAATATAAATGAAGTTAATGTACCACCTACGTGGTATGTGATCAGTAGCCATATACTCAGCAGTTAGAGAAAAAAGTTCATTAGTGCTGTAACACATTTGTTGCCACACAGAGAGCAACCACCACAGAAAAGTTGTGGGAAACTGTTAAACACTTCATTCAGACTTAAACACTTCAGCTGCACTGTTTGAACAGCTTCCCACTGCTCATTTGTGGTGACTATTGATTGCTGTTAATCCAGTAATGTGCATCTAGACATTAGCAGTAAGAGATGCCTAATAAAAGTGTGTTAAGAACCTTTTCAACATTAGAATGATGCAAGCATGCCTTTTCCCCAGATTCAGAGTATAATCATAGTGATCCGTACACTACAAGTCATTATCTTTCAAAAATAAGACGCATCAGACTGTCTAGACCCTGGCAGCCGCCTCAACTCAGGTTGTAGAAGTGGATTTTGGCACAGGCTTGGTGAGGGCTTCTGCCTTGGACCCACCTGTTCTGCAACTGACCTGGCTCAAAGACATGCACAGAAAGTTGTTATAGCTTGTGTGCGGGGGATGGGAACAGTGAGATTATTATTTCTTAAATTCTCCTCAGTCAAACCTCAAAGGTTTGCACTGTAGGTCACTATAACTTGTTTGGAACTTGGGAAAGTGTGATCATTATTTCTCTAATTTTCTTCACAATTAAACATCAGAAATATGCACAGAAGGTTACTGTAGGTTGTATGGGGCTTGTGGCAGTGTGATCATCATTTCTATAACTTTTTGCACAATCAAACCTCAGATGAATGCACACACGATCACTATAGCTTGTGTATGGCAGTGTACTGTCTAAGAGCAACAAGCTGGGAGTACATGACTGACATTTTTTTTCATGTTTCTCACAATCGCATACCAGATGTGAATACAGCTAGCTAACTTTGAGGGCTAGGAGTAAGGAGACATATTGTGGATATAGGTCTGAAATCAACCACTTAAAATATCTTACTATATTCTGATTGTCAGAGGGATATAGGCAGTAGCTGTCTTTTTGGGTGGGGGTGAAGAAAAAAAAATGTATGGTGCGTGACAACAGTAACTTAAATACATGACTGAGGCCACTTATTTATTCACTTTCATGCCAGTCTAACAGCTGTGGGATAAACAGAAGTGATTATCTGTATTTTTTTTCGTTTGGCAGGAAGGAGGACACTAGATATGATCTTTTTTGTAATTTTGCAAGCATTTATTGCCTCACTACATTGGGAACTACTTTTTATCAACTTTGATCGTTAAGCCTGTGGTCCAATTTATTTTCTTCCATGAAAGGAAACAAATACAACTGAATTTCTTTATTTGGTTATGATTTTTGTCCAGGCCATAACTGTAACAAAAGGCTGGGGGAAAAGCTCTAAAGTGTACCTCACAGCACCTAGAACCTCATGACTTCTGAGATCCAAACAGCCTCCAGATTATCAGCTTAATTCTGTTTTCTCCACACAGTTATTACACTACAGTCTTTGGCATTTAGGGAGTGATGAAAGGATGCAAGAAGAAAATGAAGCGGAAGAGTGAATTCTTTTGTTAGCCACAGTTTTTGTTCAGGCCAGCTTTGGCTTAAAAATTAAAAAAAAGTCTTTAAAGTACAACTCATAGTTTCTAGAACTCAGTGGCTTCTGGACAGTGAGACCTCCAGTTTAATTTCATTATTTCCTCTCATTTTTTACAGTGCAATACTAGCCAGTTAAGATATAGTGAAAGAATGCAGGAAAATTTGAAGAGTACGACAAAGAAAGAAAAAAAACTGGGAAAAAGTAATCTGAATGGTGTGACAGGGCCAGGATGGGAGAAAGTAGGGGGCAGACTCTGGGTATGTAGGGGGGACAGTCGACAGCTGTGGGCCTTTGGAGTCCGATTTCCTAGGGCTTCATTTCATTAAAGGCCAATGTCAAAATATTCATTACTGCCACGGACTGCCCCATTTATGTTTATCACACAGCTTATCAACAAGACTTCTCCCCCATAAAACGTTTAATAACACTAACATCTGGATTAAAAAAAAAAAACCATGCAAGATGCTTGGTTCTGGTATACAGCAATCCTTTTGATTGCATCTTTAATTACTATTAATATTGTGTCTTCATATACTGTGAGAGCAAGACTCTTCTTAGACTTGACCCCTTGGTTTTGTGAAAGGTATATCCCATCTTTTTAACCTGGTAAACTTCTTCAAAAGGGTTACAGAAGCTGTAGGTGGTGGTCATGCAGTGCACATGGTATATATTGACCTGATAAATACCTTCAACACCATTCTTCATGCTGACATCATACTGAAGCTAATTGCTTTAAAAATTGATCAGTATGTGGTAAGATGGGTAGCAAACTGTCTGAAAGGCAGAGCCCACATGGTGTGAGCCGCAGATGCCTCATCAGTAAGTATGAAAGTAACCAGTGGTTTCCCTCAGGGCTTGGGACATCTCCTTTTCTGTATTTACTTTTCATGTCTCCAAGCAGGGAGTTAAGACGTCTGGCTAACAAATTTTGCAGATGACTACAGACTGGAGGCAGTTATGTCACCCTATAACACTCAAACTCTCCTGAATGAACACTCCCTAGTAAACCCTCTGTGTAGTAAAAATGGGCTCAAATGCAAAAAATTATAGTATCATAAATTTGGTGGACATCATCTCCCCTCATCTTACTGTAAAGACAACACACCACTGCAAAATAAAAAAATTTGTCAGGGACCTAGTTACTTGAGCTGATATCCCCCTTTCTTTTGACAGTCATGTGACGAGGGTTGTCAAGTAATTCTTCTGTTAAGCCCACCTAATTTGCCAAAGAAATGTCATTGTGGTCTAAAGAGGTAATCACTCCTTTATACACAGTATTGATCAGGGCAATTATCCAGTGCAGTATTTCCTTTGGGGTGTATCGCCTTAATCATATCAAACAATTAGCAAGGCCCCAAAGGTTCCTAACCTGAAAGATCACAGGCCTAAAGTCCCCAAGATGCCAAGATAGGCTGGAAGCTCTATCCCTTTATTCAGTATCTTACAGTATTTTTAGGGGACATTTCAGTCTTGCTTACTGCACCGAGACCCTGTTGTCCTAGACCTCCTGTTTCTCTGCATGTCCAGAATTTTCACTAATGCTGGAACCAGGGACCTAAATCTTCACCATCAGAAATACAACACTGTGGAGAGACATTCTTATTTGGTAGCACCTCCAAAACTTTTGGAATAAAATTCCTCCACTTGTTAAGCAGAAATATTCATCATCTCACTTTAAATGTAAATTGGTAACTAGATAGTTACCCTTAGTTTTACTCTGGGTTTGACTGGGATGGCCCTCCTGGAGAATGGAGATGTGCCTGAAGGAGGGTACTGGCAAGGCTTGAATGGTCATAAGTTTTATTGGTCTTGGAATAAATATCTACGAATCTAATAAATTGTTTTTATGGCTTACTCCCATTAACTTGTCAGAAGATCTCTGCCTACCCCCAAAATGATCCTGAATAGCATAAACTGGGTCTAAGAGAATGAATGAATAATTAAATACAGTAACACAATTACTGTTTGCAAGGCAGTTTAGTTCCAGTGAAATATCTCTCTGTGGAAAAGTCTGCCTAAAAACAGAGAGAAATCCTATCCTGTTGCTCAGTGGGTGAAAGGCAGTAAACATGCAAGTCTCCCAATTTATGGAAGTCAAACTTCACTTGTTGAACAAACCTCTCAACTGTAAGAAGTTTGTACATGAGTTCATTTTATTGTTCCTGTATAAATTGTGTTTACTGCTCTTTATCCCAGGTTGTGGCTGAAAAGGGTCTGTAGACAAGTCCACTTAACTAGCAAACAAATATCAATCACTAAATAAACTGCCCAGAATTTTGCAAAATGTTCTGGACTTTGCCTCGTATTTTTGCCCTTTTGGCTGTAAAATGTTTGATTTCGTGGTAAATTATTCAGGATCATACCTCCGAACTTTCTAGAATTTTACAGACTGTCCAGATTATTGCCTTATGTTGTTTGTTTCTCATAAAATGTGTGGTTTTCTGACAAACCTGAGGATGGTGCTTAATAAATGAAACATTTGCGCCTGAGACTTCATAGCCTTCAGAAAATGCATACTAATGCAAAACATGTTATCCTAGCAGCCTTTCTAAGTTTATAAAAGCAATATTTAAAACCTGACCCTGATTTTAGCCTTTTATCCCCCACATTATTTTTGGCTTTGTCCAGGATTCTTAAGCAAAAGTTGAGAGGTAAGCAAAGTATTATAAGCAGCCACTAATGCCAGATATTAAAATGTCATACTTCTGTTCAAAAAAATCCATGTTGATGCAAAACCTTTTCTATTAAATTTTAAATTTAATTAGAAGTGTTTAAAAATTGTCCATGTTTTTGAGTTTTCATTCCCTATTATGTTTGGCTTTTTCCAAACTTCTTGAGGAAAGATGTTGATTATGCCACAGGAACACTCACATAGGGATTCTGTGATAACCATGAACTCAAGCAGTTGGAAAAAGATGATTTATTACTCAAATCGACTTTTTCCAGCAGCCAGTGTTTGCAGTTCCTTGGAGACAGCAGTGCAAATGTTTCCATGTAAATGTTTTGTCGGCAGCCATTCCAGGGCACATTGAGCAGCTGCTGAAAGTGGGGAGCTCTCAATCTCTCACCCTATGGTCTCCAGCACTCATGATCAGAATGATGCAACTGTAAAAATAAAAGAATTGCATGTGAGACATCCCTAGGTGCTTGTGGACCAAAAGAGCTTTAATTTGACTGAGAAGAGATTGTTCATGTATGCAATGTCCAGAACAAGATGAGCTGGATATACTGAAGAGTTCTAAATGATTATATGAGTGGGTGTAATAGTGGTATGCTTCTTAACTTTAAGTTATTGAAAGTATTACCAGGCATACAGTTGGAAGGGCTAAGTTAGCTTAAGTATTGGTTAAGCTATTTTCAAAATTTTTGTGATAGTTTTTGTTATTACCTAGATGTCCTGATTGAGATCACTGTTGCAGTATTCCAAACAGATGGGTTTTCACCACCGAGATCCGGACGGGTACTAAAGCTTAACATTCCCTGGCTTGTATGTCCAATGTATGACCTCAGCCCCTAAGCGTAGAAGTATATAGGCAGACCTATGAGTGTAGATCCTCTGACCATCTCACAGCCAGACCAGACACAGGCCTTGCACCCGTCAGACTGATCTTTGCATAGTGGTTGGTACTGTAGCAACTTAATAAAACATATAAGTGCCCTTTTGGGGAACTTTTCTTTACTTATATAAATTGTTTTACTGTATCAGTGTTGGATATCAGCTAAACCGCCATACTCTGTGTCTATTCTGCCTTTGCGAGGTACAGTGACTACACGGCGTGCTCCATTTGCCAATCCGTTGTGCCCAAGGATTTGCAATTCTGTTTGTATTCACCCATCACCTTCTTAGAGACCCAGTGCCTTAAGCATCTGGCCCACTCCAAGATGACAGATTCTGCCTCACTGGATGTACCTCCCTTTCACAAGAAAAACCTCAAGAGGCTTAGACCGGACATGCAGACTGCCCAGTCTGATTCTGACACACCTGCTGTGGTTACAGAACCTGCAAAACAGTTGTCACCATTCCCTGTCTTACTCCTCAGAAATCCACTCCCCTTGTCAAGTCCCTTCAGATAATGAAGACTCCATCTGTCCTGACACCCTCGACAGTTACGACTACTGAATCCTACACAATTGCACTTTATAAGTGCATGGATTGTGCTATCCCAAACAGAACCAAAACACTATCCTCCAAAAAAAGGAAGCCAATCTGGTGGTCCCCTGCCATAAACAAACTGTACAACAGAAGGAAGAAACTGTTGCAAAAGAGAGTAAAATCCCATGAGTGGAGGAGCTCCCTGGTCAGCCTCAGTAAGAAGCTGCGATCCCTGATGAAATCCTCCAAAGCTAGTTACGAAAACAAAATTGCCACTGATTCTAAAGACAATCACAAAGCATTCTATAGCTATGTCAAGAATCTCAGTGGCAACACTCATATCTGCTCTGAGTTACACCCCAATGTCACTAAATATACAGACCCAACTGATATTACCAACATCCTGGCAGATAGGTTCAGTACTAACTTTACCCCCCTCTCACCCCCTAAAGAGCCCATCTCTGTACCAGAAGAATGCAAAGTTCCTGTAATCACAGCTGCACAGGTAAAAACCACACTCTCCAAAACCAGGAACACAGCATCCATGGGACCAGACAACATCCCAGGCCGCGTTCTACATGAACTACAGAATGCACTGGCACCCCACCTAAGTACCATGTTCCATCATAACCTCACCTCAGGCTTTGTGGCTGCTGAATGGCGCACAGCGACAGTTATCCCACTCCACAAGAGGAGAGCCACCACGGACCCCGGGAACTACCACCCCACTAGCCTGACGAGCCTGGTCTGCAGGGCCATGGAACGTATCATCATGGAACTTATAAACAAAGACATTGGTAATCTCCAAACTCTGGACTCCACCCAGTTCAGGTTGTAAAAGGCAAATCATGTCTCCTAAACGTGATAGACTTCTTTGAAGCAATCACCAAAGCCGTAGACAAGGGTAAGGTGGTTCACACAGCCTATCTAGATCTTGCCAAGGCTTTTGACACCAATCCTCCACTCTGGAATTATCGATAAACTCACTAAACTAGGTATAAATCCCTGTCACAAGGTGGGTTGCCAACTGGCTCACTGACAGAACCCACACTGTAAAAGTAGCAGACTCCAAATCCAACTTCAGACCAATGACAAGTGGAGTACCACAGAGTTCAGTCTTGGGTCCTTTCCTGTTTGATATTTACTTCTCTGAAGTACAAGCTAATACAGAAGGTCTTTGGCTAATGAAGTTCGCAGATGACTGCAAACTAGAAGCCATAATCGAAGCTCCTAATGGTGTGGACATCCCACAAAAGGGGCTCACTGAGACAGATGCCTGGTGTCAAAGCCGTGGCCTCAAGCTCAGTGCCAAAAAGTGCATTGTCATCCCCTTTGGTAAAAACTCTGTACCCATGACCTACAACATAGGCGGTAGTATACTTAACACCAAAAGTGTGATAAGAGACCTTGGGATACAGGTGGACAGTAGTCTCTACTTTGATAATCACATCGCCACAGTAGTCAGGAAATCCTTCTACTTGGCACACCTCATCACAAAAGGTTTCTAATCCAGAAAAAAAGAGGTCATTGTTCCCCTCTACTCATCACTCATTAGACCCATTATAGAGTACAACTCCCCTTTTGGTATGTACCTCAAGACATCTAGAACAACTGGAAAGGCTGCAGAAATACCTCACAAAGAGGATTACCGGCCTCAATCAGATGCCCTACGCAGACCGTCTCAAAAATCTCCAGCTTTACTCCGTCGCATATCGCCTACTCAGAGGTGATCTCTGCCTAACATACAAAGCTATGTCAAACCCAGAGCTGTTGGACATGCTCCACTTAAAGAAATCCCAATCCCTCCGAGCTACACGCTCTAGGGACCTAAACCTTGTCACCACAATAAACAGAACAAGCCGGAGGGATAGATTCCTGTTCAAGAGACTTCCCATACTCTGGAATAAACTACCTATCTATATCAAACAAAGCTCCTCATTAGCACTCCAAGAAAAATCTTGATGATTGGATGGGAAATATGAAATTCACCCCGGGGATCACCTCTGTGGCTCTGCTCGACAGTGGCACAGGAAAATAATTTTCTTGGGTGGCAAAAGCTAGGGTACCTTTTTGGCTGGGCTTGTATAGGCCCCAGGGCTGATAGCGTAGTGCCTATCTATGAACCTATGGAAGAGGCTTCTTATAGGGTGGCTATTTTAAACATGCTGAAAGATTTTGAGTGGGGTTCTAGACGGATTTCAAAGGTCCAGTGCATGTGTTACAACCTCTTGAAATTGGGCACTCCTGCACCTTCACCTATCCCTCCCGTCCTGGAGGCCTTTTTGGATGCTTTCCAGTCTACAGCTCCTGATTTACAACTCCCAAAAGGCCAGGCAGGTTCTGCAAAGTTCCAGATGAACTTTAGTTCCTGTGTAAGAACCTTGTTGGCAGACTCATCTGCAATGTCCCTCTCCTCAGACAAACCTTCTAAATTACTCCGTGTCAATGACCTCCCTTTAGATATGGACAATAGGGCAGTGCATAGGTAGGGAAAGGAGGTCTGTACTTCCTCTGCTGTGGCTTTTAGGGCGATTAACTATCAGACCCAAATACCTGTTGTCCATTCTTAACACTTTAAACAAGGTAGTAGTGAATTCAACAGCCTCAGAGTCCAAACAACCTATTCTCTCTCTCATTAATCAGGCCATTCAGGTGGCCAGACAAAGTATAAATGTAGTTATGCTGTGAAGGCCTCTTCCAGAGCAGCTGCTACTGATACTGTCATCCACAGGTATGCAAGCTGGATCCCCAAGTCCATCCCTTTTTGTTACTCTCACCATGGCAATTCCTTGTCCTCCAACCCTCAAGCTCACTGTACCAGGGTAATGGCGTCCTTGAGGGCCTTCTACAAGGGGATTGATGTCAGGACCCTCCTGGAAGCTGCCATCTGGTCTTCTGTGCACACTTTAAACACTACAGATTTGATGTCTTGGTCTGCCGTTACTATGTCATTTTTCTCTCTCTGGACTCTTATACAGTTGTTCTCACCATTAACCATCCTCCCGTCAGTTCCTTTGAGCTGTAGTAGTCATCCATCTGTTTGGAATACTGCAATAGTGATCTCATTCAGGACGTAGTATAGTTGCGTAAGAACTTACCATAATGGTAGATATCCTACTTTCCATTGTTGCAGTATTCCTTCCCATTCTCTTTCTCCCTTTTTGGATGCCATCTTTTTCTCAGTTACTGTCCTGTCTGCAGGCTCCTCTCACTCCCTGTTTGGCCCCTCCTAGCTGTCCAGTCTCACTCGGACTATCTCCAAGCCAGTGGCCTGAAGACATCTGAGGATCTGCTCTCATACATCCACATATATACTCCTACGCTTGTTAGTTGACATCACATGTTGGATGTACAGTCCAGAGGAGGTTAAGCTTTAGTATCTTGGCCATCTGTTTGGAATACTGCAGTGTGGTGACCAATAAGACATCTGCTGTTGTGGTAAGTTTTTATACAACTTACTTTTTGTAAATATGGTACTTTAGTTGCATTATTGAAATATTTGAGTTTTTTTATGGTAATCATGACTCACGGGGCATTTGAATTGTTAATAGCAAAATAGTTTCTCAAGTGCCTCTATTTTATTTTACTTTAAGATAATATGAATGCTGAAGGATATGGTGAGGGATAACCATATGAGAACATGAAGGTTCCCTTGCCTATTGTTTCTTACTGCCTTGCAACAGAATTGACTAGGGAATTCTAAGAGTAAGACCAAGTGTAGCTCTTTTGTTTTTTATGTTTAAAGATATTAAAGTACGTTTATTAAAACTGTCAGTTATGTGAGAAAGCATAGTGAGTCAGAATATGCCTGAATGTGCATTTATTGATAAAGGTAAATGCAATCAAAACAGACTGTTGAAGTAACTGGAATATTGTGAAGTATTGACCATTCTAGTTGGTAACAGTTCAGAAGAGTATACAAGTGATGAACTGATAAAAAGACTGTATGAAAATATCAGTTTGATTTATATCTTGAATATGGTGAATTAAGTATTTAGTGAATAACTTGAAGAGTAAATGAGTGAATTTTCATTTGTCATTTATTAAGGTTAAAGATTTAAATAAAGTTAATTATGTTGGTTGATGCAGAAGAAATTTTACTTAACATTATCGGTTTTATATAGTGAACTGATTAAATGTAAATAGTGTTCAAATCTGTAAAGAACTGCAGAGTAAATTGCCTCAGTTGTATTAAATGTGTAGGATGAAAGCTAGATGTAGAGACAAAAATGTATGCAGTGAAGGAGGATGGTTTCAGATAGTTAAGAATTATGTGGCTTGTCTAAGATGCAGAATGTTTAGCAGGGGTGGTAGCCTGAGGATATAATGAGCATCTATTTTTTATGATTATTAAAGTGTCGAGTTCTGTCTTCATGAGCATGCCATGGTGTGTGGAGTTGATTAATGTATGTGCCGATTGTGATAACTTTGCTTTATTATCAGAAAAGATAGGTGTGCTGGATGTATTTAAGAAGTATCTATGAAGAAATTATTAGGTTTTCCTCTTTCACTGTTGGTTATTCTGATGAGTGGCTAACATGACATTTTGGTGAAAATAGGGGCATGGTATAATAGTGGTAATGAATGTAAAACAGGTCGGTATCGGTGCTGATTGTACAAGAAGCAAGAAAAGTTTGGTTATACTAGAAACAAAATTGAAGCATATTGTGAAACAAGTATACCATTTAGCTAGCTGTGCTTTATTGGCTGGAAATGATAATGATGTTGATGTGAACAAGAAATGTGTGATTAGAGAAAATACTGAACTTTCCTCTATTGGTTATGCTGATGAGAGGCCAAGCTAACATCTTGATAAAAGCAGGGGCATGATGCAGAAAGGTAAAGACTGTAAAATAAGTGATGTCCTAGTGCATGATAAATTATATCATGACTATGGATGTGGTATGTGAATTACGATGGTACCCTCTGGGTTGAGCTGTAAAAGGATAAAAAAAATAATAGATTGGATAGAGGTTTGCACAATATAATACTGGATAAAGATGGTAAACAGAAAAAGGATGCATCTTAAGGTTGGTAGTGGCCTGGGATGGTATCGGGAGATAGCATTGTGATAATGTTATGTTAAAATTCTGTTTGATGCCTGTTTACTGATATGTGTTTTTTTGAGAGAGAGTCTAGGAAGCACCACATTTTAAGTAAGGGATAAAGAACAACAAAAGCTTAGCATCACCACTTTTGGTAGATATTCCCTGCCTTCATCATACCATATAGACAACACCACTAAAATACAAAAATGTAGTCTGGAACCTAGGAACCTTTGGTGATGACTCCCTCTCTTTTAATCATCATATGACAATGGTTGAAAGGAATAACACAAAATTCCTCTGCTTAAACAAGATCCCAATGAAGGCAGTCCCACAACGACAGTTTGTAGTAGTAGTAGTGCACACCAAAAACTGGTCAGTCAACGACCGAATAATAGTAAAATAATTTATTGAATCTTAAAAGAAGTCAGGTTGATTGAGCGCTTTCATTTCCACTCGGGGAAACTTCATCAGAATAAAAAATGCTAGTATGCGGACATATTTATACTTGATTAACTTCAATTCATTTCAATTACATCCTTAATTCAGTAATCACTGTGGTTTGTATTAAAGATACAGTACAAGATATCAAAGCAAAATGTTAAAAACAATGTATATATCATGAAATGTAAAATGTGCATATGATACACATAAAAGTATATAAAATTGATAACACTGTAAGACATAGCATAAAAAGACTCACCTATATATACAGATCTCTCTCTAAATTCATAAAAAATTCTTAGCTAGATCTTGCACATGATAGTATAATAATGTCTCTTGTTACGCTGTCTAGGTGTATAAATATACCTAAATATGTAAATATGTACATAAATATGTATTAAAATAAGTAAATAGATAATACAAATGTAAAAAGTGTTAAAAATAGTGTTGAAAATAAATATGTATAATGTTAAAACCTATGGTACGTGATGATGATGATAGTGGTTACTGCATTGGTGCCTGTGTATTAAAATACAAGAAATATAAATAACATGAGCAAAATAAATAAATAATTACGTCATGTTCCAGAATGACAAACTAAAAACTAAACAATATTAATCAAGTTCTCAGTTTCTAATATTTGTTTAATTCTTAGGTTATTTTGTTATTTTTTACTTTATTTTTTACTTTATTGGCCCTTAATCTTAGGGCTGGTAAAAGTGATACATGATCGTTCATCCCAGGGGGTGTATTG
>NC_056750.1:317467828-317555328 GCF_019279795.1 Protopterus annectens | reverse complement strand
TTCTGACTGGTTGGTTTAGTACACTTAACCTTTGTTTCTTAGAAGGCACTTTTGTTGGCCATTTCTTCCACTCATAGGATTTTGGAGTTGCAAGCCTTTGTCTCAAGGAGCTCCTGTCATTTCACAAGGCTCAAGTGCTCCTTAGGACTAAACTTGTAAATGTCTTTTGGGTTGTCTCTTAACCATTCTGTTTGTGTCCCCTCCTTCATTTTCATAGAATTTGGGAGAGAGATCTGTGCTTACTCTTGATGTGTACTGCTAGCTGATGTTGTACCTCACATGTGCTCAGGATGATGCACCACCTGTTTGTCTCCTTTTCTTTGGGTAAGGATGATCTTTGCTGTAGGTAAGCAAATCATTTCCTGTTGGATTGATAACTGTTTTGTTTTCTGCCACCAGGCATTGAATTTCCTGTTCCATCATAGGTCTATATTTATAGTCACTTTTATTTTTTAACAAGCATAACTATTGGAATGTATGTCTAGGAGTCAGGTATTCACTGACTTCTAGGTCTGCCATCTGAACCCTTGACATGTGGGCCTCCTTTCTGCTGTCCTGGAAGGTATTTAGGATGCTGCTTACAGTTCTTCCCAGCAATGACGTAGCAAAGAGCCTTTGACATCAATTATAATGCATTCTGTTTTACTCATTTTATCATCTAATCTGTGACAAAGCCTCTTGCAGTGGGTATTTATTATTCTCCAGTCCTGCCCATCCCTCTTTGTTGCAATGGCCTCTTCATCCAGCTTTAGTGGTGGAGTTTTCTGTCAGGCAAGCAGAAAGTTTTATATTCTTGTTTGCTTATAGGTGTGCATGCAAAGTGTATGGTTGTCAGACTGGTGAGCAGAGGGGCTGGGCATTCCCTCCTAGACCAGCATGTGTTATCACACTATGTGCTAGAGGTCTAGAAGTACCCATCCTAAGGTCTATAGAGAGAGCGAGAATTGTTGTGCCTAGATCAGGCTGTCAGAAAAGTGTCCTAACAGTAGTCCACTGCAGAGGGTCTTGTAGCAGGTCAACTGATGAGTGCATTATTTATTATGTTGCATTTGCTTATTTTATAGTACATTTATAGTAGATCTTCTCACGCAGATCTTTTGTTATACTTACCACCAGTGTGATGTATTAAATACTTGGAAATCATTCTTGAATGTACTACCAACTGAGATACCATGAGGAGATGATGGGTATGTTAATAAATTAAGTTTAACAGCAAGTTGCAAGTGCAGCCCATAATCATCTTACATTCCTTCCATGTTTCCCATGTTTTCTTAACTTTATAGTCTGCCTGCGGCAGTGTTGCATTTAGATTCTTATTTTTTGCCTATTGCAAATTTTCTCTTAATGGTGACCGGCTGTTTAGACCTTTGAGAAAGTCAAAAGAGTAGTTGTGTACTACCCATGTTTTTATACCAGATGATTTTCTGAACATTTGGCTTGGCAGTGCTGTCAGTTTGGTAGTGGGAGCCCTGCTTGTGTGACTGAAATCAGTTGCGTATATACTGTTAATGTTTATTTTTTAATTGTTTTCCTTTCTTGTCTTGTTTTCACAGCATTTGAGGATATGCTTGAAAATCCTCTGAACAGTACTCAGTGGATGAATGATCCTGAGACGGGTCCTGTTATGCTTCAGATTTCCAGGATCTTCCAGACACTGAATCGCACATAAGGGATGCCTTTAAGCAGAGATGCATTCTACGTCTTCACGTCATTAATCCCCCAAAAAGCAGAAGGATTATGGTCCTTTTGGGTGTGTGTGTGTGTGTGTGTGCGCACATGTGTGGGGGGAGCATTAATAGTATTAATGGAGTTATTTGCATATGATAAGGGAAGAGCTTGTAGGTGTGGTTAACTTGTTAACTGCCTTGTGGATCTAGTGCTGGGTAATATAGAGTTTAAAGTCTATTTATTGAGATATTATAAATAAAATATTTGAAATTTTAGAACAATATTGAAATGCTGCAATATATAGATTATGGGTTACATATTTTATTGATTTCAAGAATGTTTTTATTGTTTTCATGTCAAATTCAGTGTCTGGAGACGAGCATTTTTTAACAGTTTACAAACTGGCTGATTTTCCTGCCCTGTTAGTCTGTTGACCTTTGGAAAAAAAAGACTGAGAAATGCAGAAACTGTGACAGGCAGAAAAAGGCCATTTGATCTGTCTTGTCTGCCTTTAAACTACCCTTTTGTTTCTCTAACTTTAAGCAACCCCCTTCTTTGTCTTTTTATACATGATGCCTGCCTTTCACTGATTTGATTAGGTTCCCTGCTGTCTATACAAAACCAATTCCTTTTGAAATATTTTCATTTTTTTCTACAAGTACTTTGTTTTTCCCCTCCTTAAGCATACTGTTTTGTAATCTTAGCGTAGGATGTGGCTGTCAGTCTGTCATTTTCGTTAACTTTTAAAAATGTTATGTCTTACCCTTATTTCCTTTAATCACTCTCTCATCAACTGAATGTGCATAATGTTCAACTAGCTGTTTTTCCCTGTAATTGCTATCATATGGGCTGCTATTTTTGACCAGTGTCAGTCATGTTTGCCCTTTAAAACTACAGGGTCTTTAGAACTGCACATAGTACACTAACTGAGGGTTCACCAGTTGCATTTATAATGGTGTAGCAGCCTTCCTTTTCCTAGATATTTTTCTTTTATGTGCCCTAAAATGTTGCCTGCTGCACTTAATGCCATATTAAACCTCTTTCCTTAAGTCATTTGTTATTTTCAGGTTTTTGTCTTCTTTTTCTCCTCCTGGCTTACACTTTGCATGCACCATTAGATAATTTAACTAGTAGCAACCTATCAGACACACACCTGGTAGTGCTGTGTTTGAAGTTAAAAAGTAAATGCAGTGTAAACTACTGTAGTTTTACGAGAGACATGGTGATGAATTTTTTTCTTACTGACTGCACTGATTCTTGATGATTCTTTATCATGGTAAACTCCGAACTGAAGGTCTTCACTGTTTAATAGAATAAACAAATTTATGTTTTTAATGTTAAGTACTACTTGCTGCACATGATCAGTATATTGTATTCTTGAAAACATTAACCAGGACATCCTGTGTTTACTGTTCCACATCATATTCTTTGTGATAAAGGCCTCAAATGAAATACCTGAAAGTTATGAACAAGCATTTTGCTTATTATTAAGCAATACACTGTTAAAAACAATAGATTTGTTTGTGTGTTCTTTTCTTGGACAGCTGGCAAAATTTAGACACTGCAAAAAAACTGCATTGACCTGTTGTACTGTTACAATGGTACCTTGCTGTCACTTTACCATTTTTTGATGCTGTCTGAGCAGTAGAGTGCAAGATGTTAACTGTCTGATTGTAAACCTTCTAAAACAACTTGACTCGTAGAGAACAACTTTGATAGTTTTCCGTAACATGCTTTTTCTGCAGGCAACATCAGTCTTTTGTACTGCAGAAGATGGAAACTGGTCCATAAAGATTATGTTGAGTCATCAGTTGATACATGCTGTAGATACCCCATCCATGTTTAAAGTTACAGAAATAGGGTATGGCAGTAGAGCATATCACAGTGTTCGACTTGAAGAGTTACACATATATAAATATAGTAGCTATTTATATAATTTTTTCCCTTGATCTCACAGACTTTATTTTTCCTGCGAAGTATAACAAAAGGTCCGTCTTCTAGCAGATTTCTTCTTATATTGAGAAGTAAGGTGCTGCAAGTCATACTGATTCAGCTCTTCCAAAATTACCTATACCTTTTTTTGTAATTATTTTGGAAGAGTTGATCATGGTTGCATATTTTTCACATAAAAGTAAGCCTTCTAACTACTTATTGAAAAGTCTTACATTTTGACTAAAATAGTGTGGTCAAGTCCCTGCTCAGTCAAAAAATAAAGTTCTGTGATAAAGCCTTAACTGTGACCCAGACAAGCATGTTCTTAGGCTCAGAGAAGGTTACTAGGCTAATGGCCCTAAGACTTTTACAAGCCTAGCCATGTCAAAAACCTGTATACCCTAGCTGACCTTAGTTAGATGGTCGTCGTTAGAGTGATTCTGTGATCAGCATAGACTATTCCTGTCTGTGACGGACGGACATAGGTGTCACTCCCCAGGGTGAATTGACGGTCACCCATCCAATTTTCAAGGTTACGCTTAAACAGGGTCATGTGTTTGATTTGTGGTAGGGGTGCTAGAAGGCCAAGATCACTGAGGGAGGGAGTGTGTGAGCTGAGGTAGGTAGCAGTTGTGGTGATCAGTGGAGCTGCTGTGGATTGGTTGAGTCCATTGCAGGAGGTAAGCTTCTCGGCTGGAACTAAAACTGGCCCACTCTCTGCTATCCAGCTATCATTGGGGGGAGACGTGGTTTGAATTGGACTCGCACGTAGCCCAGGGGTGCCTGGCCCTTGCCACTGATGGAATAAATAGGCCAATTGGTTGAGGGTAGAGAAGCCACTGGGCAGGTCCAGCAGGAATAGGAGTGTGCAAAGTATTTTTTTCAAACCTGTAATGCAAGGGAATGTACTACTTGGACCACTGTAAAGAAAAAAAAGTGTGTTGTGTGTATAAACACACATGACATATTACTGTATTTAGGGTTTGGCAGCAACATCTTTTCACTTTGGTTGTCTATTTGAAATTAGCATACAAAAAACATAAATGACATGTAGTGTTCTAGAGATTTAAAAGATTCTTTCATTTGTTTGATATAGCTTAACATTGGTGGAGTATGTTGATAGCCCCCCAGGCAGATACGTTTTATCACATTTACTGAGCTTGTAGGCCTTGCAGGCTTATGTTCAAGCTGATAGTTTTCTGTGTATGGTTGTAGCTTTTTGCATATAAAGAATCACTTTTTATTCCATTGGGGAACATGGATGGGAAAGTTGTGTGTGTGTGTGTGGGGGGGGGGGGTTGCATGTACTTCTAGTGTTCATGTGGGCTTTTTGTGGCTACTTCAATTTCCTCCAATCCTCTTTTCATAACCAAAAACACTCAAGGAGAATTACCTAATGTACCTGTCTGACTACTCAACTTCGCCAGATCACTTACCTGGTTAACACATGAATAAAATAAACTACTACTTTGTCTTTGATTAAAGGCCAGTTTTTTTTCTAAATATATTCTCTCAATTTTCAGATAAGTTCCATATTTATAATTCTTAAAATTATAGTTCATAAACATCCTGCTGTTAATCACAAAAATATATAAATTAGTGGATTCAGACCCCTGTAAACTATCCCACTCAGTTAACCTCTGCTCATCACTTGGAGAGAAAAAAAGAATCATTCAATGTCCAAATTGTTTTCTTCCAAGAACATGCATTGGTTAAACAAAAAACATTTTCTATTGAAAATCTAAAATCAGTCTAACTTTCTTAGTAAGTGCGTTTATTTTAGTGATAGTGCTGGAAAGTGCCATTATGTTTGAGATTTTCTGTGGCATGTCTAAAAGCCTATCGAGCATCTATCTGTCATAAGAGAACTTTATATGTTTAATAAAACATTTAGCTATGTATAATGTTTTCTCCCTCAGAGAAAATCCTTGGGCAAGACCACCATATATGATACCAGTCTCCCTTAACTCCCACAACCAGCTGATGTTTGTTGGAACCCAGTAACTATGGTGCTGTATCTTTTGCTGACTGACTTTGTGAATGACCCGAAGTGTCTTTAATAAAATCACTAAAATAGTTGAAATTCTGCAGTTATGATGATAGCATAACTTCCATATTCCATTTTTCTAAACGTCTGCATGCGTAATTACAATTTTTTTCTTCTTAAACTAATAACTTTAGCTAGTATCCTTGCTTTAGAAAAAAATGGAAGTTTTATGATCTGCTGAATACCTAAATGTATCTTAATTTTTTAAGTTCTTCTTTAAAATTTCTACATTTATTCCATGGTGAAGTATCTAGGTTCTCAAAAATAGGTATTTTGTCAAACAGCTTAGAAGAAATGTTGATGGTATTCAAGCTTCTAAAGAGAATTACAGCCCTTCAAACTTTGAGGGAGAACACTAACTTAATCAACATTTGACTTGATCTATCATGAATATTCTTGGAAAAATACACATGTAAATTGTCAAGAATTATTGTGGGTTAAATATGCCAGAGACCAGAAAAAAGTTCTAAAGTTGCTAATTTTTCAGATTCTGTGCCGTATAAAGATTAATACAAAATTGAGATAGCACTGATGTCATAGGTTCATTAAGTATATAACTTCTTTGAAGTGGAGAAGAAATGGAAGCGTTCCAAGGTGACCCACCCCCATGAAATACAATTCCTGCAAGATCTTTTTAATTTATTACACCAAGAGAAAATTGGCATTGCAAGTAGCCCTTTAATAGCAGTGATCATAGGGAATCCATCTTTATTTTACATAAATCATTTCTACTTGCAAAAGATATTTTCATATTATACCAGTTTGGATACTTCAGTCATAATAGTGTGGATTTGGTTTGTCTGTGAACTATATTATGATCTCATCTGGAAAAAAAAGCCATTTGGCAATTTTAAGATTAATTATTGATGCATTGAAATCAATAATTACCATATTTCTCACAAACATTACTTTAGCTTTGGAAGAGATAATCAGCAATCTGGTTATTCATTTAATATAATTGACTGCACTAATTAACTTTTGGGAGCCTAAGAATAATGTCATCAGCATAAGCTATGCATTTCAAGTTAGAACTATAAAACTTGACTAGACTGATTTCAAGTATTTGCTTCACAAAGTCTCAACATTGAATCAGTCACCAGCAAAATACAGCTGTAGGCAGTGGCATCTTAGTTGGAATATAGGTGAAAGTTTATTAATTACTATTTGATATGAGGTTCTCTGAAATGGAGTACTTGCTACCTTAATAATTTCTGTTGGAAATTTAAATTGCAGTAGATAAAAATCCCTATTTACAGTATCAAATGCTTTTTAAGCATAAACTGTACAGAATACTATATTTGAAAAAAGTGTCATTTCTTGCTGTTAATGTGTAGCTGAATGGTTTGCAAGATTTGTATGGCTAGCATTTTACCTTTACCTGGAATAAATGTGAACTGAAATGGATTATCTAATTAGTGGTTTTTGGCTAACATGTTATTGATCTGAATTTAAAAGAACAATTAGCATATCAGTTTTAGGCACAGCTGGATCTTGGTCCATTTTTAACAGGAGTGAAGATAATTTTCCACAGAGGAAGGATCGGAAATTAAATTTGTATATAGATAAAATAAATAAGGAATAAATGCATTGTGGAAGGCTTTGTAAAACTCAAATGGGAGGCCATCAGGACAGTTAGCCTTTTTAAATGAGGGCTCTGTAATAACTTTTTTTTTTAATCTGTAAATTGTGGAAATTCTAAAGTTGGTTGGTTAACCTGATCTCGGTACTTTTTTCAAGGCACTTGTCTACTTCATATAATTTGCAATAAGAAGTGAACTATATAATATCTCACCTAATTCTGAATAAATTCCAAAAGGAGTTTTAATAGAATCTAAAATAAAGATTACTTTTCCACAGATTGAGTCATTTATGAAAAAGTTCTCCACCATTCTGTTTAAACCTAAAAGGATTTGTTTTGCTAAGAAATTAGAGAGTTAAAGTAATTTGCAAAAAATGTTTGAATTTTATAAAGCATTTGTCTTAACTCAGTATATTTATCATAATTTATTTCAATAAGCTTTCCTATGATTCATAATTGATCTAGTAGTTGCATTTTACAGAATTATAAAAGTATTCCAAATATTTGCCTTAAATGAAGCTCACTTTATGAGAAATGGAATCAAGCTTTCTTCATTATTAAGCCAAAATGTATGTAATCTCTTTAGTAATTTATTTCTTAAATTCTGTCAAAACCACATAGTTCAACTTGATAATGCACCTACATGTAGAAGCTGATGAGGTTTGAAGGTATAAATTTATGGGTGAATGAGTAGACATTACTCTAGGAAAAATCTTCATATAATTCACGAAATTTATTTATTCAGAAAGAAAATCTAACCTGGACTGATGATCGTGTTTCACTGTTTCAGTCCTAACCCATGGGTTATCCGGCTCCCGGTATCCCTTGATTGGCCAGAATACCAAAGGTAAGTAAAAAAATGACGGCTGTCTGCTGTAAAGGATGTCAGGGTGTCTGATACATAAGGAGGCAGCCAACATCATTTCCTCGGTCTTCCTTGCCACGGACCCCGAAGCAGAAGCATTTCTTGCACGAGTGCCGGTCGGCAGTTTACCTTTTGTGTTTCTGACTATGAAGTTGAAGTCAACTACAGCCAAGTAGCCCATTGGGGATCCTCTTTTCTTGCCTTAACGAATGTCAGAAAAGGTTAATAATTGTCTTACCTGTGGAAAGCAGATTCTCCATAGAGATTTTCACTCCTATTGTATTATTTGTTTAGGCCTTGACCCAGACGTTCCTAATTGTGATCTTTGTGCTTCCTTTAATCCACGTACTATTCGTCGTCGGGCTAAGCTTTTAACTAAGCATTTTGGAGTTTGACCTAAGTTTGTTGGTATGGCGTCAGCTGGTCTTCAGGCTTTGGAGATCCCCAAGAAGCGTAAGGGTAAGGACCGCAACAGGCTTCCGAAGGTGAAGTCCTCGGATGATGATAGGTTGGTCATTCATCATTCATGCGGTAGTCAGTGAGGCGCCTTTGCAGCCTGCAGATTTTCAACCGCAGGCCTCGGTTGAGACCATTTCTGATGTCCCCAGGCCTTTGGCATCCATTTTGCCTTCCACCTGTTGCCTCTTTAGCTGGATCCAGAGCCGCAAAGCTGACTCCAGTGTCAGAGACCTCAGTTCTTCGTTCAGACAGCAAGCTCATACCTACAACTTTGGCTACAACTTCGATGGTTACCAGACCTCCCGAGTCCTTTAGACTTGCAGGTAAATCTTCCAGTCGTAAGCCTCTGAAGAAGCAGGCTCCAGTTTCCTCTCGTTCCCCTCATTCTCAAATGGTTAAAATGGCTGATGAGCTTTTGACTCTTATTAGGGGTTCACAGCCTCCTCTTTCAAAAAGGGGTAGGGATGTCTCTCCTGAGGCTTTGTCCTTTTCAGGTTTGGATACTTCTAGTATTTCTGTGGATGAAGTTGTTTGTCAAGCTTTCTCTCCTTTTGAGGATTCAGACGCAGAGGAATCCATCCTTTCTGCTTCTCCTCCAGACGATTTCTCTTTTGGTGATACTTTAATTACTCTCAGGGAACATTTTAAATGGGAAAGTCAGGATTACCCCCTTTCTAAAAAAAGGATTAGGGAGTTTTTGGATTTGCCTCAGCATAAGCCTTTGGCTATTCCTCCTGTGTTGGAAGTGGTTGATAATGTTTTTCTGAAAAATTCCCTGACTCCAAATTTGGTTTATCTTGCTCCCAGGAAACCTGACTGGTACTATAGAGTTCCTGATTCTCATTTGTTTTTTTTTTCAGGAATCTATTGGCTGATACAGTGGTTATTTCTCAAGGCCCTAAAGGAGTTAAGGCCACTGTTACTAAAAATCCTGTTCCTTCTGACAGGGAATCCAGGAACCTAGATAGGTGGGGTAAAAAGGTTTATACCTCTGCCACTCTTGCTGTTAGGTCTACTAATTGTCTTTTTCATATGCTGAATTACCGGCATCACACCTTGGAAGCTATTAAATCTAGGATAGCGGGTGTGCCTCAGTTGGCGGAGAGTAAGGATATGCAGGATTTGCTGAATTCTGCCAGTCTAGTCAGTAAGCATTCTTTACATTGTGGTTTTGACATTCTAGAAGCCTCCTGTGGGGCTACAGCTACTGGCTCTGTTAGAAGGCACGCTTGGCTCGGGGAGAAACCCCTACCAGAGCCTGTTAAGGCTAAGCTTTTAGATGTACCTTTGCATAAAGACAGTCTTTTGGGCAGCAAAGCAGAGGAAGTGCTCAAAAAGATGGAAGACAAGGCCAAGTCTATGCAAACAGACTTTCTGCAAGTTCAGCCTCCTCGCTTTAGTAGGAATTACCCTTCTAAGAGTTGGACGTTCCCTGATACTAGCAGACAGAGCCGTTCTAGAACTAGAGGTTATAAATCTTCTAGGGAGCAGGGGGCTACCCGTCAAAGGTCTAAGCGTTGGCAGGAAGTTCTAAACCTGCATCTCAGTCTAAACATTCTCAATGATTTTGTCCAACTTCTGCCTGTTCTTGCCTGCCCAGAGAGTCCTTTAGGGGGAAGGTTGGCCCTGTTTGCAAATGTTTGGGCCACCATCACCGATGTCAAATGGGTACTCAGAACTGTATCCCTAGGGCACAAGTTTTCTTTCCACACCTTTCCAGTACCCAAAGGATTCCCGGACACTCCTCCAAACCAAAGGGCAGAAGTAGAAAAGCAAATTTTGTCTCTGTTACATCTGGGAGCAATAGTATCCGTTCCTGCTGAGCAGGTAGACCAGGGATTCTATTCCAGACTTTTCCTAGCTCCAAAAAGAGCAATGCACCTGGCGTTCTATCCTGGATCTATCCATCCTGAGCACTTTCTTGATAATTTCAAATTTCAAAATGCTCTCTCTGCATCAGTTACTGCCAATGTTAGAAAAGGATTCCTGGCTGGTAACATTGGATCTCAAAGAAGCTTATCAGCACATCCCTATCAGGGAAAGTTACAGGCAATACCTTTGTTTCAGGGTGGGCAAGCAACATTATCAATTCTCTGCACTGCCCTTTGGATTATCTACTGCTCCCAGAGTTTTCACAGAGTGCTTTGCTCCAGTCATTGCTTTTTCCAGGCAAAAGAAAATTCAGATTTATCCATACTAGCTGCTAAAAGATCTAGAATTTGTAAAGACTCTTCTCTGCCTTCCCTGGGTTACACTCTCAACGTGGAAAAATAAAAAATTGTGCCATCCAAAGAGTTTACATTCCTGGGAACGAGTCTGAACACAGCCGCCCAGATGATATCTCACCCAGGAGAAGCAGACAACTCTTTCAATTTACTTCAAGGACTTGGCAAGCCTGTCCCAGCTCCCTGCAAGGAAATACCTGCAAGCTCTGGGATTTATGACCTCTTGCATTCTTATGATTCCATATGCAAAACTGCATATGAGGAAATTGCAATGGTACCTCAAGAACACTTGGTGTCAACTCACACAGGACCTGGATGAGATAATTCCTCTGCTTCCATGTCTGCGGACAACAGCCTGTCTACAGAACAAAGGCATGCCTTTTTGCCCACCCCTGGCCACTCAAGTTCTTACCACCAACTCATCTGACTACGCCTGGGGAGCTCACTTGGATGGCAGATGCATACAGGGAAGTTGGAATGCCCAGCAGATGCACTTGCACATACATTTAAAGGAGTTGATGGCAGTCCAGCAGGCTTTACTAGCTTTCAAGCATCTTCTTTCTCCAGGGACCCTTCTTGTCAGGGCAGACAGCACCACAGTCATGTGGTACCTCAACAAGCAGGGAGGGACTCATTCTTACCTCCTATGTAGACATAGCATGATTCATTGGTCCATAGCAGCATCCCTGGGCCTGCATCTCCTCGCACAGTTTCTTCCAGGAAGGCTCAATGTTTTGGCAGATGAGTTGAGCAGACAGACACTGGATCCTCACGAGTGACAGCTGAACAGAGCAGTTTTTTACAGCATCATTCAACATTAGGGCACTCCTCAGGTGGATATTTTTTCTCCAGACAACCATCTTCTACCTCTTTTTTGCACCAGACAGCATCACAGCAGAGCCTGGAGAGTGGATGCTCTGTCCTTCCCTTGGACCCTGCTGTCAGTTTATGCCTTCCCTCCCAGAGTATTATTGAAGATCAGAGACTAACGACCATGGACCATTCTCATAGCTCTTGACTGGCCCAGGCAGCATTGGAATCCACTGCTTCAGTCTCTCCCAATTTCCTCCTTGGCATCTTCCTCTAAGGCCAGATCTTTTGGTTCAGGAAGGGGGAAACGTTCTACATCCTCATCTTCAGTCTCTCCATTTGGCAGCTTGGCTCATTGTATGACTCCATCCTGTTCTTCTTCCCTTTCCCAGCAGGTGGTTGATGTGCTGCAGGAGGCCTAGCACTAGGAAGTCTTATGCTGGCAAATGGGAAAGATTCTCTGTTTGGATGCAGGCTAGGGGGGAATCTTCTTCTCAGCCTACCCTTCCTCTGATCCTGGAATTACCTGGCTGATTTGCTTCAGGGTGGACTTTCTTTTTCCTCTATCAAGATCCATGCTTCAGCCATTTCTGCTCATTTTTCTTTTCAACAACCCATTTTCACTCATCCTCTGATGAAAATGTTTCTCAGAGGTGCTTGCAACTTAAAACCTCCCAGAAGGGTGCCTACTCCAGTCTGGGATCTTAATTTTGTTCTAGAAAAACTCACTCTTCCTCCTTTTGAGCCAGCTGCCACTGCAGATTTAAAGTTTCTTTCATGGAAGACTGCCTTCCTCTTGGCTATAACTTCAGCAAGGAGGGTTTCAGAGCTGCAGGCTTTGATGGCTGCGGAGCCTTTCCTTATTTTCCATGCAGATAGGGTCTCTCTGAGAACCATCCCCTCCTTTATGCTTAAGGTGGTTTCTAGCTTGACTCTTAATCAGTCCATACACCATCCTACCTTCTTTTGTAATCCTCAAAATAGAGGTGAGAGGATCTTACATTCTCTTGATGTGCATAGACAGCTCAGGTTTTACCTAGACAAGGACTAAAGACCTTCGGAAATCAGCTGTGCTTTTGGTCAGCTTTGCCCCTGGAGCCCAGGGCAAGACTATTTCTAAGCAAACCATTTCTAAATGGATTACTCATTGTATTGCTTTTTGTTATTCCTTTCATGGCAAGGTTCCTCCTCAAGGGGTTAGGACCCACTCCACTAGAGCAGCTTCCACTTCTGCAGCCTTTTTAAGGGGTGTCCCTACTAAAGACATTTTGGAAGCTGCCACATGGTCTTCTGTTCACACTTTCACAAAGCGTTATAATTTGCCTTTGTTATCAAAAGCCAGGGCAGAGTTTGCCACTGCTGATCTGCAGGGCATTATCTCCAATCCTTAATTCTGTTGGTTCCTCCTCCCTTTTCTCTGGGCTTTGGTAATCAACCCATTGGTTAGGACTGGAACAGTGAAACACGAACATAGTACAGTTGTGTATACAGTTGTGTACACTTGCCATAAATGTAGATGTTCAAGTGTATTCACTGTTGCAGTCCTGCTTTCCCTTCCTCCTTCCCCTTTTTTCTCTTTTCCTAAGGTACAGGCTAAATTTAGTTTAAGCCTTGTTTTCTGGGAGCTTTTAACTGTTATGGCAAGAAAGACTGAGGAAGTGACGTTGGCTGCCTCCTTTTGTATCAGATGCCCTGACGTCCTTTACAACCGACATCATTCTTTACTTACCTTTGGTATTCTGGCCGATCGAGGGCTACCGGGAGCCGGATAGCCCATTGGTTAGGACTGCAACAGTGAATACACTCTAACATCTACATTTATGGTAAGTGTACACAACTGTACTTTTTGTGCGATTCAAATCTGAATTTTTATAACCTGGATTGGTATTATTCTTTTAAACCAAAAACTTTAAGTGGAAAGCACGTAAGATGATTTAATTTGCCTTCATTGCCTATATTCTCCTTTTTATGAGATAAGTGAACATTAAAATCTCCAGCAGTTATATTTGAATTTTGTTGTTGAAGACCTTCTTGAGGGGTGTTTAGAAATTCTATGAATGCATTAAAAAGAGCCTAAGTAAAACCAGTGACAAAATAATAAAATTCCGTATTGCTGGTCCATATGTTTATCAGCAGTAAAGTCAGATGATTGAACAAGAATTGTCATGCCATCTGACTTTTTTTCCTCTGTGAGTTTACAATTTGTGCAAAGGATCTGGAGGTCATCAAAACGTAATGCCTACCATGTGTCAGATGTACTTCTTGCAAGTAAACAAAAGTTAGTAACATTTCAAATGTAAATTTCATCACTTTACTCCTCTTAATATACTGGTTTGTGCCATTAATGTTAATAGAAATGGTCTCCTCTGAGGGACTAAAGAACATTTTTGTTGATGGCCTTACCTCCCTTAAAAAAAATAAAATGGCATAAGTGAGAGTTCAGTGCATAAGTTTTTAATGACTGAATTCCCACAAATGTTACTTAATGCTAGGGCAACAGTTTAATTACACAAAAGTTTGCCCACTTCTTGCACAGTTGATGATTTTAATAAGTTATTGTAGTCAGTGAGTGGATTGGCAAGATAAATAAATCTAGTCTTTATTCCTTTCCACAACACATGTTTGAGTTATACACCCTTCTTTTGGTGTTAACTTCAGAGGAATGGTCCTGAAATGTTAATTATAGAGTGATGAAAGTTCTGTTTTCTAAATCTTGAAGCTGTAGCCAACATTTTGTTTCTCTCCAAAATATTTATAAATTTAGCAGCGATTATTCTGTTTCTCACAGGAATCAGAGCCTCAAGATGATCTGCCAGGTCAATTATAACATTGTTCAAAGAAGGCTGTTTGCTTTTCTCTGGCAAAGATTTAAGAAAGTCAAGAACTGTCTTAATGTGGGGGGAGGGGTTAAAACATCTCTGAAATTCTTGTGAAGCGTAAAGTAATTAATTCTTGAACAGCATCATATGACAAGCCTGTATCTTTTAAAATATTAACTTCAGCAGAAATTTTAAGATTTTTCTGTTTTAAGTAGGAATTTTATTGCTTCAAGTCAAAATAGTATGCCACCCTGAAAAGTCCAGTGTTTGGGTAACCTTTTGTGAAGTTTTTTTTTCATTATGTAAGTTTCTTCAGCCAGCATTTTAACTTTTTTTAAAACTTGAGATTTGATCAGTTTTAGAAATTAAATTTAGTTTCCCAACTTGGTGGTTTCTGAGATGCCATAGTTTTTGCCCTGATATTCTCTCTGCTTATATTTGAGATCATTTCACTTTCTGAAACATTTTAATCAATAAGCTGGCAGTTGTAATAAAATGTTTATTGTATCTGAGTGTCCAGTTGAATTCAGCTGCAAATGAGCATCATCTTGCTGTAGATGTCATTGGCTGGTTATCTCATCTAGATGCCTTCCAGGTTGAGATTTTGATATTTCGACTATTTTGCTCTGAACCAAATGCAGCAGTTGTTGCTCTCTTTCCCAATGGCCACAGAAGCAGGACGAGAAAAAAAAATTGATAAATCTTACAATGAAACATTTCTGTCTGTATGTCCTCCACCTTGTATTAAAAGTCTTGATGCTGCTTTTTCAGGTTCTGCATCTGAATTTTACTTCTGGCTGTAAAGTCTTTTCAGACTTTTTCTTTATTAAAGCCACAAGTAGCTTATAATTCAAATAGAGGTTAACATAACCCTTATGTTCTGCTCTCCATAGCAGCAAAAGAGAGAAAGTAAACCATACCTCACTAGGAAAAAGAATTGTTTAAACAGCTGAACTCTATTTCTAAAGTTAAGTGGTGATCAATGTGTGATTTAAATTTACAGCTAAGCCCAGTCACAGGTAGTTTGTCTGCATGTCATTTCCACTCCCCCTGTAGGCGTCAGCTCTGTTCAATGGACTTAGCTGCAGGAATGGCTGAATATCATTTTGGGTTATTTCTAAAGATACCTAAAAACAGATGGATTTCCCCTTGTTCTGTTTGGTTTAGAAGTGGTGATATAAGACTCTCACTAGAAAATGTTGCTGTTACAGACCTGATAAGCACTTTTCTTCACCATATAATGCAGTAGTTAATAGAAGAACCAGCAGTGTCCCATCTTATGTGCAAGGATTCATTTGTACAGGACAGTATGGTGCTCATATGTTTCTTTTGTTTGGGTTTCCCTATTCATGTGACACCCAAAGATATGATTAACTGTAGATTTTTCATGTATATTAGGAGTTGCCACCCTCCTTATTGTGAGGAATCCAATGTACAAGAGCTGCCTATGTCATAAAATGAAAGACATCACTAGTAAATTAGGTGGTGAAGCCTCTGCTTAAAAAAAGAAAGAAAAAAATCTGGCATAATAGTACTTTTTTGCAAACAGTTCCAATAACACCATATCAGGATATTCAGTTAACCCTACTACTTTTTTTGAAATCTTAAGAAAACAATAAGGTCATGCCGATTCACATTAGCTTGCTTGTGACTTGTGATATAGAAGTGTATCTCAAGGTGTAGCTCGAGGAATCTTTTGGGTATATCTCTGTGTTTTCAGCCTTTGTGCAGAAAACTGCTTAGAAATGCATACTTCCAGGCATCCTGCACTTAAAGCCTCAGTGTTATATGCATGCTTTAATTTTACATTTGCATTTTGCTTCAGATTTTAACCTTTTTTAAAAAAAAGGCATTTGACCAACAGACTGTACTTAGTTTTTTTCTTAAAAAAAAAAAAAAAAAAAAAATTCAACTGCCATTTCTTCCATGAGTGCTTCTTACTTTTTGAAGTTCTTTTCACAAAGACAGTCCCAAATTGCCTTGTGTGTAAATCATCTACATTTTATTATGCTGTTGGTGGACTCGTGGAGTACAGTAAGCAAGTCAGTGGGCAAACCGGTGTGTTTATTGGGGTCCACTTAACATGACTGAATATTCAAGAATGAAATTCATTTGACTGAGACCACAATCCCTAATTTTTAAAATACTGAAAACTCATTTGACTGAGTTTCATTATATTGAAAGCTTACAATGCTGAATTTCAAAATAAATGGCAGTGTGTACAGTACTATAAGGTAAGTAATGGGTATATGCCCTTTTCCCCATTGTAGTGTGATCCCGGAGTTAGTATATATAGTTTGGGGAGGGTGGGAAGCGTAGCCCTCCCCCACCTAGTTTGGTTTTATATCATCTGTTTTTTGTTAAGGTAAGTAAGTAGTTTTTAATTCTGGAAAGAGTTAGTTGGTGTATGTGTGCATTTTTTTATTTTATAATTTTCATTTGGGGAGTCAAATTGTTGGTGATATTTGTGTGGTTTATTTGGTATTGTGAACCTAGGTTTTGTGAATGTTAATGCTTGTAATGAACTGTTTGGTATTCACGAATCTGTGCATTTTTTGTTATGTTAAGCAACTCACAGGTGAAGGGAAACGTGCGTCATGTCTATGGCTTAAAATTTGGTATTTTGAAATTCAGCATTGTAAGCTTTCAGTATAATGAAACAGTCAAATAAGTTTTCAATATTTTGAAAATTTAGGACTGTGGTCTCAGTCAAATTCAGTATTTTTAGTTTACAGTCGTGAAGTGGACCCATTTATTGTTGAATGTTGCAGGCTTCATTATTTTTCAGAGTAGCCTGAAATGCTGTTATTTTGCTGTTAGGAACTTTTCCACTTCGCTTAAGACATTTGGATATGCATGCGGAGGGTAAATTAGTTCTGACCATTCAGTGTTTCCTCTGCTTCACTGGGTTTGGCACATGTCACCTGTTTACTTACAGTAGTTTTTGTCCAATGAAGGGTCATCAAGATTCAAGCAGTATGTGGACTGTAGAAACACACCTTTTCTTTAAGGCTGATCTTTTTCAAATGTGATGGTATTGTTGGGGACCATTTTGTGCCTTTTTTCTCTCTATTAAAATGTATAAAAAAGCTGTTTCACCTGAAGCAGTCAGAAACCTACTTTAAAATTTCAGGTTTAGCCCCCCCCCCCCTTGGATGTTACATGAAAGGAGGAGACGTCTTAAACAGGAATCCTAAATTCAGGGCTTATGGAAAGTCAAAATCTGTAAAAATAAGAACCAAGCTAATCAAGACTCTAGAAGAACTGGCATTTGCTACAAAAGCAGCACAGTACTATAAACTGTTATGTCCTCTAGATTGTTTGTCTTAGGGATGTTAATAATGCCTTTATCTAAAGTTGTAATAAAATCAACTCTTAAGTCTTTTCGTTCTACAGATTTATCCACAGTTGCCTTTCTGGCTGTACCTATAATCATCATCATTATCAGGAAGATCTCAAGTTTTCCTTGACACACAACAGACAGACATACACACAGACAGACGCAGACACACACACACACGCTGGCAAACATTCCAGATGGGTTTTAACTGGGAATTTGAGGAAACAGAAGCAAATTAAGATCTGGTTACTTTTTGAAGGAAGATAATGTATTAAGCTGCTTGATTTGTTCCTGGATTTTATTCCTGAGGTGGGGAAGGAGCTGCATAATGAACCTATCTCTCTGCCATGTTTTATTTATTTACTGATGAAAATTTAGATCCATGGTTCAGGTATTTGTGGGACTGTTTGATTTGTGGAGATGCAAGAGATCCAGGACCACTCGGTCCCTAATGGCATAGAAAGCAAGACAAGACATAAATCTCTCTTGGAAGTCTATAAGATACTGAATTAAGGGACAGTGCTTCCAACTTTTTCTGATAGCTTAGGTTGATAGGTACTTACTAGGCTGTTGATCATTGAGGATCTTTAAAAGCCTATCCTTGCATTTTCATGATGTTTTTAGCCCTTGTAATTTAATATGCATATGTAAAATATTTCACGTCTCCCATAACCTCCTGCAAGTACTGAAGCCCTTTCTATGATGCCTTCACTGAGGGTACCTACCATTCCTGTCACCCTGCAGATCCCACCTGACTCTTGTCCTGTAACCTAATGTTCACTAGATGTGGATTGGGCACACTACATTGACCATAGATGTGTGTGGTATGGAATAACATCTGCAGCAGGGCTAGCCACCCAGCAGTATGAAACTTGGCTATAGATGATTGTCACTGCTAAAGTGACACCCCATCTGCAAATAAATGAGAAAAAGGGGTTATGGATGGATGCATTACTTTTAGTATTGAAATACATGTAGTACTTTTATAGTGCACCTCTAATACTTTTGTTCTTTTTCTATTTCTTTTGCCCAAGTGTATTAAACAAAATTAGTTTTCAAACTCCACTGACATTCACACATCATTTGTAATTGATGCAAATCTGAAAAATGGTGCAAAATGTTTAAAGGAGAACCCATTACAAAATGATCCCACAATATTCTAATGTGTGTATCTCACCCAAGAAGGGCAGCAGCACAAACGGTAAAAAAGAATTGAAAGTTCACTGGCTTTTCCTGTTTTAGTAAATGCCGTGACCCCGCCCCTCAATAGCTCTCTGCAAGTGGAAAGGGATCGGAGTGTTACCCACAGTCTGCTATACCTAACTATGAGTAAGGGCATTGATTAGCCTTTATTACTCTAAAGTCAGTTTTCATCATCCAGATTTCAGGGAATTACTCCATAGTCTGTTAAAACGTGCTTCAGGACATTGTGCAGATTTCTCTGCAGTTTCATTGTGCCACGTAAAGAAGCAGAATACAGGCAGATTTCAAACACAGAACAATAATTTGTGAAAGTGGCAGCAGTGCTAGAATTAAGTGTGCATGTTTATATTCTTATTTCTAAATGTCAGTGTAACTGTAATGAATAAGTAATATTACTTTTTATTATAATGTTACAAGCTCTCACTGAGAAGTCACTTGCTAACTTTGTTGCTGCACAGAACTAGAATTCTTGGTTGTTGATGGTTGATTTTATGGGTTACCAACTTAACATCCAAAATCTGTTAATTTCCAATATTCTTTCTGTCGACTTTATCAGCAGCTGCAGTAGTAAAGTGTATGTATGTGGGTACACACACTTTTCTAAAGAAAACCATGTGGTGTAGTTGTTGTTGTGTCTTTTGGCTTTTTCCCGGTTAGGGGTCACCACAGCGGAACTCTGGTCCGCTAATGATTGGCAGTAGATTTTTACATGCCTAGTTGCTGGCCCTGACGCACAACCTTCAACGAAGGTACACCCATTCACGTATGTCTCCACACAGAAGATGCTCTAGCTGAGAATCAAATAGGACAACGTCTTACTGTGAGGTGACAATGCTACCGCAGCACCAGAACTAAATAATTAGACAAGTTACTGTCACAAATATCTAAAGACTTGTTGAAAAGCTTTGTATCTATGTATTTATAAAATCTGGGTGAATCAATCACTGTCTACCAATGTGGAGCCGGTATTTATCAATCATCTGTGTAGTTTCCAAGCATGCTTGCCCCTGTCTTTAAGTAATGAAGCAAACTGTTTTCTCAGATTGGGTACTGAAGGTGTGTTTGTACTGTTTTTTTTTTAAATGTTTATATCATGAAATTTCATGTCGTTGAAC
The DNA here is from genome assembly GCF_019279795.1 of Protopterus annectens. Lineage (NCBI taxonomy): Eukaryota > Metazoa > Chordata > Ceratodontiformes > Protopteridae > Protopterus > Protopterus annectens. Next base: position 317,535,266 of record NC_056750.1, on the reverse strand, counting down.
CTGTGGTAGATGCTGCCCACAAGTGAAAATATGTCTGTCTCTATTTACATGTGCCCTGTTAGTACAGATGTGCATTTTAAAAGTTCGGTGCCTGTATTAGTTGGTAAGAGTGGTCTACATAAATGAAGTAGTGACTGTTAAAGTAGCATGTTATACATTATTGAAGATCTACTATATGAATGTCATAGTTGTTACTTGCTCCATATTCTTTTCTGACCCTTGTGCATCTGTAAAAGAACTGATGGGGTGATCCCACTAGTCATAAATCAAGTCTCCATCACGATGCATACATTGATATTTTTCCTGAGGCTTCTAGCATTGAGCAGCAACAACTTTATTATTATCCATAGTCTGCTTTAAGTTGGAAGCTTTTGAAGACCGGTATGACCTAAAAAAGGCTCTATGATAATGGGCAAGTGTTTAGTCAGTATACAGAAGTGGCACAGGCCATGCCTGGCAAAGCAGCTAGGACTGTCTCTACTGTCTCCTTCCAGATGTAATCTTTGTTCATTTGGTGGCATCATTCTTGGTGATGGTAAAATGCTGCCCAAGTCTAGATTCAAACCTGCCTCAGTCAGATTTCGAGAGCTCCATTCTGTCTCTTCATATAGTATAAGAAGAAATGTCTCAAAATATTTACTCCCACATGTATTGTGACTGCAATGGGTGTAATTGTATTGCAAGAACTTGAGTGATACGGCAAATCCTGGTACCTGGCAGGGTTTTCAAGCCAGTGATTTTTTTTTTTTTTTTTTTTTTTTTACTTGGGAACTTCTAGGGTCTTGTCGTATAATATGTCTAAATGTACATCCCAAAGGTGGATCACCATATTGTATAAATGCTCTAATCTGAGTAAAAGAAGACCGTGACCTCTTGAGCTGGATGACAGCACAGCTAATCACAAAAGGAATGAGTAGAAGAACTTTCTGACTGCTATCACTGCAAGATTTTCAAAAGGAGAGGAAATTACTATCCCAGATGTTCTTCGTGTTTCACTGTTGCAGTCATCACCTGTGGGTTATCCCTGCTGTGGTAGCCCTCGACCGGCCCGAATACCAGAGTCATTGTTTTTCTGCGTCGGCTGCTTTCATTTGCTGCCTGACGTCAGGTCGTCAGTGATATAAAGGAAGGCAGCTGACATTACATCCGTCTTTCTTGCCATGGAGCCCATAGCCGAAGCAGTTCATAAGTGTGCTGGTCGGTCACTACCAGAGTTTGAATTACAGCTGAAAATGTCTAAAGCTAAATACCCCATTGGGGATCCTTTTTTCTTGCACTAACAGATGTCTGAAAAAGTTAACAATTGTCTCACCTGTGGAAAGCAAATGCCACACCGAGACTTCCATTCATACTGTCACTTGTTTAGGCCCAGTCCACAACGTCCCCTGTTGCCGGTTGTGTGCCCTCTTTAACAGAGAACCATTCGTCATAGAGCTCTTATTGTAGCCAGGTATTTTTGTTCCAAAATGGCGTCCCTCAGTCAGCAATCTGTAGATATTCCGACAACGTAAGGATAGCGATAGAGACAGACTGCACAAGGCTAAGCCTTCTGACTACTCTACCACTAAGGTCAGTTCTCCAGAATTCAGTGAGGCGCCTTCGCAGCCCCTGATGCCTGACTCAGTACCTTCGCAGGCCTCTCTTGAGACCCTTTTGGAGTCCGGTATGACGCAGAAATCTTCTTTGTCTTCCGAGCCTTTGGTTGTCTCTGCCTTGGTTGGGTCCGGAGCCGCGACACAGGCACTGGCTTCCAAAATGTTTTTTTGCACTACCGAATCTAGACAAAAAACAACATCTCCGACTACTGTTTCTCTCAGACCATTGGGTACTCTTAGGCCTAGAGGCAAGTCTACTCCTAGGAAAACTATCCCTAGCCACCAGTTTACCCCTGCTCCACCACCCCAAGCTCAAATGCATAAAATGGCAGAGGATCTTATCAGGGGTAGTCAGGCAACTCCTAAGAGGAAGAGAGACCTTTCCTTGTGAAATGCTAACAGAACAGGATTCTGAGGCGTCTGATTATTCAGAGTTTGAAGAGGAACAACAACCTCTGACTGCTTGTGGATTTAGATGCAGAGGAATTCATTCCTTCTGCCTCCCCACCAGAAGACCTTTCTTTTGGGGAAACCCTTCACACTCTCAGGGAACATTTCCACTTGGAATCCCAGGACTTCCCTCCGTCTTAGAAAAGACTAAGAGTTTCTAGACCTGCCCCAGCACAGACCCTTGGCCATCCCTCCAGTCTTGGAGGTGGTTGATGATGTCTACCATGAATCCAGCTCAACTCCTGAAGCCCTCCCACCTGCTCCCAGCAAACCTGACCGGTATTGCAGAGTATCGGATTCTCACAAATACCTTTACAGAAATCCTGCTGCAGACCCAGAGGTCATTACATAGGGACCAAAAGGAGCTAAGGCTAGTTCTACAAAGAATTCTATTCCTTCTGTCAAGGACTCCAGTACTCTGGACAGATGGGGTAAAAAAGTATACACCTCTGCAACCTTAGCTATCAGAGCACTCAACTGTCAGTTCCACATGTTTAAAATATCAACAACACACTTTGGAACTATTAAAACAAAAGATTTCAACCTTTCCTAAATGTTCCAATTTGAAAGAGTTAGCAGATTTACTGCACTCTACTTGTCAAGTGGCTAAACACTCATTACACTGTGGATATGATGCCCTAGAAGCCTCATGCAGGGCAGCAGTGTCAGGATCTGTCATTAGGAGGCATGCATGCTTGAAGAAACAACCTCTCCCTGATCATGTCAAATCTAAATTACTTGGTGCACCCTTGGATAAGGACCACTTGTTTTGAGTAAAAGCAGAAGATGTGCTTAAAAGATGAAAGACAAAGCAAAATATATTCAAACAGTAAAATGCTTCCTTCAGGTACAACCTCCTAGGTCCAGCAGGAATTTTCCCTCAAAACACTGGTCCTTTCCTGCACCTAGCAGACAGGGGCAAGGTAAGCCCCGCAGGGACAAGGCCACCCAGGCTCCTATCCCGGGGACAGCAGAGAACCAAGCAGTGGACCACTTCCGCTTCAAAGGCAGGGAGTTCTAAGCTATCCCTGTAGGGCAGAAACTCTCAATGACTTCCTCTTCTGCCTCTGCCATCTCTCCACTCACCAAAACCTAGGAGGAAGGCTCTCCCTCTGCAAAGAAAAAGGCTTTCTGTAACCAAGGACCAATGGGTTTTAAAGATAATTTTTCAAGGATACAAATTCTCCTTCAACAAACTCCCAATTCCAAGAGAGTATCCAGACTTAACTCCAAATCAGTGGGCAGAGGCATTGAAACAAGTCCAAACTTTCGTATCCCAAGGGGCAGTAGAACCTGTCCCCTCAGATCAAACAGGCAAATGCTTTTATTCCAGACTATTCCTTGTTCTTGGAAAAGAGGGCACTTCCCACCCCATCCTGGCTCTGTCCATTCTGAACACCTTCCTGGTGGTCCCCAAATTCAAAATGCTAACTTTGCAACAGCTGCTGCCTATGCTGGCAAAAAATGCCTGGTTAGTTACCCTGGATCTAAAAGATGCCTACCTCCACTTCCCCATAAGGGAATCCTACAGGAAATTCCTTCACTTCAGAGCAGGCTCACAACACTTTCAGTTCTCTGCACTACCTTTTGGCTTATCTACTGCTCCCAGGGTACTCACCAAATGCTTAACCCCAGCCATAGCCTTTTGCAGACAGAAAAATATACAAATTTACCCTTATCTGGATGACTGCCTCATTCAGGCAGATTACAAAGAAAAGCTCCTCAAGGACCTCCTCTTTGTCAAAACCCTCCTAACCTCCTTTAGGGTACACCATCAACAAGATGAAATCAAGGCAAACATCATCCAGGAAGATCATTTTCTTGGGAGCACTGCTGGACGCAGCATCCCAAACGGCCTTCCTATCCCCAGAAAAGCAGAGCTTCCTGCCTCTCTATTTTACACATCTGGCTTCCAGAAGTCAGCTCACTGCTAGGAAGTTCCTGCAAGCCTTAGGTCTCATGGCATCTTGCATCCCTCTAATTCCTCTGGCCAGGCTTCGACACGACTTCACCGACAATCCACTTTACCGACAACGCTACACCCACATCCCATATTACAGGTAAAGGGTATTAACATATGTTGAGTGGGGGATGTAGTTATAATGTCAGACTGAGTGACATAAGTTTATAAATACATCCCCTACCTCACATATGTTAATACCCGTTACCTGTAATACGCGATGTTGGTGTAGCGCGTTGTCGATGGAGTAAGTGTCGGTTATTTAAAATTTCGATGCTGTGAGGTTTCGTTTAATTCGTGCTGCAGGGCTACTTGTCGACATAGTCAGTTGTCGACATTCTAATATGAACCCACTGCACCCATACTTGCAGACTCTCAAACTATCAGCATGGTTAATACTCTAAAGGCAAACAAGGGGCCCCTCTTAAGCAAACCGGTCCTAGACATCATCACAGAGGCCAGAAGGCCCGGCACCAGCAAATCCTATGCAGGTAAATGAGAGATTCTGCTCCTTGAGCCACTCCAGAGGGGCAATACCTCACAATCTTCCATCTCTCTTATCCTGGACTACCTAATGGAGCTACTTAATAGTGGCCACTCCTTCTCTATTAAAATCCATGCCTTGGCCATTTCAGATCATTTTGATACAGAACAGCCCCTATTCTCCCATCCTTTGATTAAACAATTCCTCAGAGGGGTTTCTAATATCAGACCTCCCAGAAGACCACCCACTCCAGCCTGGGACCTGAATTATGTTTTGGAAAAACTAACATTACCACCCTTCAAACCTGCTGCTTCAGCAGAACTTGGATACCTCTCCTGGAAAACTGCTTTTCTCCTAGCTATCACCTCAGCCAGAAGGGTTTCAGAACTTCAGGCACTGGCCATTGAACCCTTCATCATCTTCCATGCAGACAGGGTCTCCCTGAGGACTAATCCCTCCTTTATGCCCAAGGTAGTATCTAATGCAACTCTCAACCAGGCCACACATCTATCCACTTTTTCCTAACCCTCAAAACAAGGGGGAAAGAATTCTGCACTCAGTATCTGAGCTGTCTGTGCACATCTAGTATCTGGACCGTACTAAACCCTTCAGGAAAACAGGCCAACTACTTGTCAGCTTTGCCCCAGGGGCAGAGGGGAAGCCCATTTCCAAATGGATATAGGTTCATAGGTATGAACTAGGTTAATGGTCATGGGGCCTTTACAATCCTAGCCATATGATTACCCTGGCATTGTGCCACCCGACCTTAGCTCCCAGTGCTTCTGTTGAGTAGAGCCACTAGAGTTATCCCCAGAGTGAATTTTCTATTTCCCATCCACTCAAGATTTCTCTTGAAGAGGGTCAGCAAGGTGCTCTGTTTGACATGTGTAAGAAGTCTATTCCATAGCATGGGCAGTCTCTGGGTTATGAACCTGTCCCTCCAGCATGTTCTGTTGATTGTGGTAATGAGTTTGAGGTCTCTGGAGCATGTGGTGCAGAGAGATTGGGATTTCTTTAGATGTAGCATTTCTAACAGAGCTGGGTTAGACATGGCTTTCTAAGTCAAGCAGATATTGCCTCTAAGAAGGCAATATGAGACAGAGAATATTTGGAGTTTTTTGAGTCTGTCCATATAGGACAACAGTTTAAGGCCTAGCATCCTCTTTGTGAGGTACTTATGCAGCCTCTCCAGTTGTTGCAGGTGTCTAGTGAGGTACATGCCAAATGGGGCATTGTGCTTTATTGGCCTAATGAGGGAAGAGTAGAAGGAGACCATGACCTCTTTCTTCCTGGATGCAAAACCCTTAGTAATGAGATGTGCCACATAGAAGGACTTCCTGACCACAGTGGCAATGTGGTGATCAAAAGAACGATTGCTGTCAACCTTGGGGAGTTAATAATAGCTCCTAACTTGCAATCGTCTGTGAACTTTGTCAGCCAGAGTCACTTCATGTTGGCCTGGACTTCAGAGAAGTAGATACCAAACAGGAGAGAACCCAAGACCAAACCCTGTGGGACTCCACTCGTGACTAGTCAGCCTCAGTCTGACTTGGAGTCCGCTACTTCCACACTGTGGGTTCCATCTGTGAGCCAGTTTGCAACCCACCTAGTGATGTAGGGGTTGATGCCTAACTTAGTGAGTTTTTCTATGATTCCTGAATGGGAAATGGTATCAAAGGCCTTGGCCAGGTCAAGGTAGGCTGTATGAACCACCTTGCCTTCATCCACAGCTTTGGTGACTGACTCAGTCTTCAACCAAGTTTAGCAGGCACTATCTACTCTTCACAAAACTAAACTGTGTGGGATCCACAGTTTGGAGATTCCCTATATCCTTGTTTTATTAGGTCCATGATGATGCGTTCCATAGCTTTGCATATCAGACTCGTCAGGCTAATGGGGGGATAGTTCCCAGGGTCTGTAGTCACTCCTCCTTTGTGGAGAGGGATGACTGTAGCACACTGTATCAATTTCTGCTATAGATTGCATGGGAAACTCCCCACCCAAGTCTATTCAAACCCATTTCACTAGAGCAGCCTCCACTTCCACAGCATTCCTCAGAGGAGTCCCCACCAAGGACATCCTGGAAGCTGCCACCTGGACTTCTGTCCATACCTTTACCAGGCATTACTACCTACCTCTATTTTCTATGGCTAGGGCCGGGTTTGCCTCTGCAGTTCTGCAGGGCATGCTGACCCATTCCTAGGTCTCTTACTAATCCTACCACCCTTCTCCTCAGCTTTGGGAATCCTCCCACAGGTGATGACTGCAACAGTGAAACATGAAGAACATAGTACAGTTACTACAAATGTAGATGTTAGAGTGTATTTAGTGTTGCAGTCCTGGTTTCCCACCCTCCTCCCCCCTTTTATCGTCATTCTTTAGGGAGACATAAGATGTTCTTCGTGTTTCACTGTTGCAGTCATCACACTTGGGTTATCTGCCTACAGGTAGCCCTCAGTTGGCCTAAATACCAAAGACTTAGTGTTTCTGCATTGGTAGCTGTCACTCCAGGAATGACGTTGGGTCGTCAGGGGTATAAAAACAGGCAGCTGACACCATTACATCAGTCTTTCTTGCCGAGGAGCCCGAAGCAGAAGCAGTTCGCACGAGTGTCGGTCGGCCGCTACCCGAGTATTCGTTTCTGAAAACAATCATCCAGAAGTCTTCTAAAGCTAAGTACCCCATTGGGGATCCTTTTTTCTTGCTCTAACCGATGTCGGAAAAAGTTAACAATTGTCTCGCCTGTGGAAAGCAAATAACACACCGAGATTTCCAGTCTTAGTGCATCACCTGTTTAGGCCCAGACCACTATGTTCCTCGCTGTCAGTTTTGTGCTTTGTTCAACTCCCAAACTATTCATCATCGGACCCTTATTGTCGCTAAATACTTTCGCTCTCTATCTCCTTATTCTGAAATTGCTTCGGTAAGCCATCCGACTACCGATTTTTCCGAAAAATCATAAGGATAGACAGAGACAGACCACACAGGTTTAAAACTGCCAATGACACTTCCGTTAAGCTAGTCGCCAGTTCACCGGTACTCAGTGAGGTGCTTCCGCAGCCCCTGATGCCCGCTTCAATGGATTTGCAGGCCGCTACTGAGACCCATTCAGAGTCCGGTATGCCGCGAGACGACTTTGACTACGGAACCTGCGGATGTCTCTACCTTGGATGGGTCCGGAGCCGCTGAGCAGGCACCAGCTTCTGAGGACGTTCTTCGCATTACTGATACTCGACATAAACTGACTACTACTTTCGCGTCTTCAGTTTTCTCTAAAACTACAAAGTTTCTAAGGCCAACAGTATGAGCTATGCCTAAAAAAAAGACCCAGTCTCAAGCACCTGCTTCCTTGCCACAATCTCAAATGCTTAAAATGACAGAAGGATCTGATCATGCTGATTAGGGGGAAAACCAGCCTTCCCCTGCTAAGAGAAAAAGGGACTTATCCCCAGCAGCTTTAACTGACCAGGAGTCCAACGACTCTGATGTTTCTGAATATGAGGACATGCCTTTATCTGCTTATGAGGATTCAGATGCAGAGGAATCCATTTCCTTTGCTTCCCCTCCAGAGGATTTTTCTTTTGGTGAAACCCTTCATACTTTAAGAGAGCATTTCCACTGGGAATGCCAGGATTATCCTCAGTCCAAAAAGAGACTCAGAGAATTTTTAGATTTGCCACAACATATAGACACTTAGCTATCCCTCCTGTTCTGGATGTGCATGATGTCTTTATTGAACCCAGTCTCACTCCTGATACTTTACCCCCTGTTCCAAGGAAACCAGACAGGTACTACATAATTCCTGACTCTCACAAATTTCTTTTCAAAAATCCTACTGCTGACCCAGAGGTCATTTCCCAAGGGCAAAGGCAAGTACAGCTAAGAATCCCACCCCTTCGGACAGAGATTCCCGAGCTTTAGACAGATGGGGTAAAAAAAAAAGTATACACCTCTGCATCTCTAGCCATTAGGGCATTGAATTACCAGTTTCACATGCTGAAATACCAGCAAAATATTATGGAACTTATTAAGCAAAATTTATCTACCTTTACACACTGTGCAGAAAATAAAGAATTACAGGAGCTTATGCAGTCTGCAAGCCAAGTCAGCAAGTATATCTTGCAATGTGGGTTTGACGCCCTAAAAGCATGTTGCAGGGCAGCAGTCACTGGTTCTGTGCTGAGAAGGCATGCTTGGCTTAAGGAACAGACCTTGCCAGACCATGTCAGACCATGTCAAATCAAAATTACTAGATGCCCCTTTGAATAAAGTCAGTTTGGCACCAAAGCAGAAGAGGTTCTAGAAAAGGTGGAAGAGAAAGCTAAGTCTATGCAGACAATCAAAGATTATTTGCAGGTGCAGCCTCCAAGATTCAGTAGGCATTGCCCCTCGAAACATTGGTCCTTTCCAGCCCCCTCAAGGCCATCTCAAACTAGACTCCGGGGAAACAGACCCCCCAGACTAAAGTGCAGAGATCTAAGCAATGGAGTACCTCCACTTCTAAAACAGGGAGTGCTAAGCCACCCCCTTATGGAAAGAATTCACAATGACTTGTCAAGCCCACTCCTCACCCTCTGCCCAATTGTTTATGCCCCTAGAAGAAAAGCTTGCCCACCATGCAAAAAACTGGACCTCCTTCACCAAAGACCGATGGGTCCTCAACATTGTATCCCAGGGGTACAAATTTTACTTCCACACACTGCCAACCCTGAAAGGGTTCTCAGGCCTACCTCCAAACCAGTGGGCAGAGGCACAAAACCAAGTTCAATCCCTGCTCTCCATAAGGGCAATTCAACCTGTTCCTGCAGAACAGATAGGTCAAGGGTTTTAGTCCAGACTTTTCCTGGTACCCAGAAAAGAGGGCACTTGGCGCCCAGTCCTAGATCTTTCCATTCTAAACACCTTCCTGGTGGAACCAAAATTCAAAATGCTTATCCTTCAGCAGCTTCTTCCTTTGATGTCCAAAGAGGCCTGGCTAGTCACCCTAAAAGAAGCCTATCTGCACATCCCTATCAGGGAATCTTGCAGGAAATATCTACATTTCAGGGCAGGATCTGTGCATTATCAGTTTTCTGTACTTCCTTTTGGCTTATCCACTGCTCCCAGAGTCTTCACAAAATGCCTGGCTCCAGCCATTGCCTATTGCAGACAGAGAAACATTCAAATATACCCTTACTTTGACGATTGCCTGATTCAGGCAGTCAGTCAGGAAAAGCTGATGCAGCACCTGACATTTGTAAAGAACCTTCTAATCTCCCTAGGGTACACTATCAATGAAAAGAAATCAAAACTAGTACCCAGTCAAAAGATTGTATTCCTGGGACCAAGCTTGGACACAGCCTCCCAGATGGCATTTCTTACTCCAGAAAAACAAGCCTATCTAACAGGCTACTTCACTCAAATGGCCACCAGAACCTAGCTATCTGCAAGATATGAGGAAACTTCAATGGTACTTAAAATGTCTTTGGTGCCAACATTCTCAAGAAATGGAAACCACCATAATGCCCATCATACCTTGTCTAAGGACAGAGTTTCTTTGGTGGGCAGCAGCATGCAACCACAAGGGGCTTCCCTTTACACAACCCCACGCCGCCCAGACCCAAACCACAGATGCATCAGGCTATGCCTGGGGGACACATCTGGGAGACAAGTGCCCAAGTCAAATTCATCCGCATATCAACCAAAAAGAGATGCTAGCTGTAAAGCACTCTGACAGCTTTCAGATCCCTTCTCTTATCTGGACCCCCAGCTAATAAAAACACACCACCACAGTTATGTGGTACATCAACAAGCAGGGGGGAACCCACTTTTACCCAGTCTGCAGGCTAGCCATGACACCATGGAACATGGCATTGGACATGCAGATCCATCTGCAAGCTCAATTCCTGCCAGGCAAACAAAACTCTCTGGCAGACGACTTAAGCAGAAATCTCCTAGATCCACATGAGTGACAATTAAATCCCAGCACTTTCAGCCTGTAAACTCAGAAATGGGGGATACCAGAGGTCGACTTTTTTGCCTCCCCCTGCAATCACCAGATCAGCAAATTCTGCACCAGGACACCACACAGCAGAGCATGGAAAGTGGATGCCCTATCCTTCCAGTGAATAAACCTCTCAACTTATGTCTTCCCCCTCTGCCTCTTCAAAAAATACTACTCAAGATAAGACAGGACAGACCAAGGGCAGTCCTGATTGCTCCAGACTGGCCCTGCTAGCACTGGTACCCACTACTGCGTATCCTGTCACCGGTGCCACCAAGGCATCTACCTCTGATCCCAACCCTCCTCACTCAGCAGGAAGGACAGATCCTGTATTCGCAACTGCAAACCCTGAACCTTGCAGCCTGGCTTATTCCTTGAATTCTTCCCCAGTGACCAACCTAAGCAAGCAGGTACTGGATGTCGTTCTGGAAGCCAGAAGACCCAGTACAAGGAAACCCTATGCTGATAAATGGAAAAGGTATTGTTCCTGGATTCAGTCTAAAGGAGCAGACACTGCTCTACCCTCCTTACCTCTAATCTTGTATTACATAACAGATGTACTCCACAGAGGCCTTTCCTTCTCTTCATTAAGATCCATGCCTCTGCCATCTCGGCTCATTACAATATTGAGCTACCCCACTTCTCTCACCCTCTCATCAAACAATTCCTGAGAGGGGCCAACAATTTAAGGCCACCAAGGACAGCACCCACCCCGGCTTGGGACCTTCATTTTGTAAAAGTGCGGGTTCATATTGTAAAATTTTGGAAAAGCTCACTCTGCCCCCCCCTTCGAACCTGCAGCATCAGCAGAGTTAAAATTCCTCTCTTGGAAAACAACCTTGCTACTGGCCATTACTTCAGCTAGAAGAGTGTCTGAGCTACAAGTGCTTATGGCTGTGGAAACTGTCAATCTGATGGTGTTAATCCTCGTTCATTCCTTACGCATGGGTAACGGTTCCGAGCTCGGAACCGAGCTGGCCATTTTCCAAGCTCGCATCAGCTTCAAACTCTCGAGCTAAACTCTTACCCACAATCCCCCTCTCCCTGTTACTCCAGATTTCGTTTGCCGCATTGCCATTTGGTCATGTCAAGCTACTTCTCTTGAGCTAAGTATAGTCAATTGTTGTTTAATAGCTGCACTGATTACTTTTCTGTCAGAAAAGTTCATATTTTATTGTCTCTTACCCTATCGCATCTAGCGTTCATAATTTCTTCAGGTATTTTCTACCTTTTCTTACTATTACTGCAAGGTATTCTCTCTTTACCATCGTTGGTAATCTTTTTCCCTTTTTCTCTCATACCTTCGGGTGCTCTCTTGTACCATTGTTGGTACTTTTCTATTAATTAATTTGCTGTCATGGCAGATAAAAAAGGTAGTCTAGGGTTTAAGCGGTGTTCTGATTGTGGACACAAACTGCCTACTTCTGATGCACACACTTTGTGTGTTTATTGTTTGGGAGCTTCCCATTTGTCTGTTGACCCACCCTGTACTATTTGTGAGAACTTTTCTAATAAAACCTTGTTGGAAAGGAAAAACAAGCTGATACTGAAGGGACTTCTAAAATCTCCCTTTTCAGAGGCTATTTCTGGGTCGGAGGTCTCATCCCCTCCTAGAGCCCATAAGAAAATGGATGTTCCTACTAAGGCTGAATCTTTGCCTTTGTCCCCGGCTGGGGACTCCCACCAACCAAAACCTAAAAAGGCTAAAGTTTTGGCTCCGGAGCTCTCTGTCAGCCCCAGTGCTTTCAGTGCCTAGACCTTTGGCACTGAGGCCTTCGGCTCCATTAGTGATTTCTGCTCAGTCTTCTCCTGCAGCCTTCTATATATCTGCACTGAGGGGCTCCTCGGTTCAGACCATTACCACTGTATCGGCACCGACCGTTCAGTCAGCGCAGACCTTGACTGCATCAGCTCTAAGATCTTCCTCAGAACCAACCCCTTTATTGTTGACTCAGTTTGTCTGTTCCAGCTTCGGCACTGACAACCACTTTGGCACCGATCCCTGTATTGGTGCAGACAATGACCTCGGCACCGATGACTTCTTCGGTGCAAATAACAGTAGTCCAGTCTCTCTCGGCAACATTGTCCTCTGTGCAGTCAGATGAGATGGGCACCAAGTCTGCCTCTTCTGTGGACAGTCCTGTTTCTCCCTCAGTCTCCGTGAGGTCCACTAGAAGCCTTTCCGAACATGTGTTGCGTCTTGTGGACCAGGTACTCTTGGCCAGAGGTATCCCACCCCTCAGGAACTATCCTTCCTTGGGAGGTGATCACCCATCTCCAAAGACCCATTCTTATTCTCCTCCTTCATAGCCTTTGAAGTCCATGGATGTAGCACAGTCTTCACCTTCTGCGGTTCCCTTTATAGATCTCACTAAGGAACCGCAGTTACCTTCATGGCAGGAAAGTTTTGCTATGACCCAGGATGTCAGCCGTGACAAGCATAGCTTGCTGCTTCACAGCTATCCAGGGACTCTGGGTCAGCAGGCTGAGCCACTTAGGGGAGGGGTGAACCCTGTCCTAGACATACACTCCTCTTCGGGTGGACCAGCCTTTCAACTAATGGAGAAGGCTTTCACTGCTGCTGGCAATACCAGACTGTCTATACCTCCACCCTCCTCTGGTACACTGGTTTCACAAATCGCATCTAGCAGACACCAGGTGCAAGGGCCGCAGGACATATTCCCTCAGGAATCCCCTTTTTCGCTGTCTTCTCCAGCTTCTCCAGCTGAGGAGGTCCACCGGAAAAGTTCATGTAAGAGGAAACACATGGACTCCACAGAGGAGTTCCTCACCCAGATTTCGATGAGGGGGAAGGATCCCCTCGGTCACCCTCTGAGGTATCCTTTGGTGATATCCTCGAAATCCTGAAACAGAGAGGTGACTGGCAGTCCTCTAATCTGACCTCTGAGGAATCTGTGTTTCTGCAGGCCTTTCACGCCCGCCCCCCCTACGTCCTGGGTTACTCCACCTGCCGATGAACTTGTCTGGCTCATCGTGCAGCATGCTTGAAAGGCTCCTGATACCATCAAAGCTATTCCCCGGAGGCCAGATAAGATCTTGTCCCCCCTACTTCGGATCCCCATTGGTCCAAAGGTCTTCCTGTGGATGCTTTGGTGGTGGTGGCCACAATAAAAAAGGATCTGGCAGAAGAAGAAAGCCGGACTGTCCATCCGCCTAAGAGAGAGTCCCGGGCCCCGGACAGGATAGGGAAGTGCACCTTTGCTTCAGTGACCTTTGCTGTCATGTCCCTGAATTATATGGCACATTTTACCAGGCTTCAAAGGGATCTGGTTTCTGAGCTCTCTGAAACCTTGGCTGTTGCCATGTCTGATGAGGTCCATGACAAAGTGGCCTCTCAGCTGGCCACCATTGAATCTATATCTAACTCTTCTATGCGACTGATATCTCACGCATCAGAAGGAGCAGCGGGTTTAGCTGCGGTTTTGAGACGACACGCCTGGATGCGCTTGTGCAACTTCGTGGAACCCTTTAAGTCTTCTTTTCTTAATGCCCCCATTGAGGCCTCCTCGTTGTTTGGGCCCAAAGTTAAAAACACACTGGCCATATATGAACAGGACAGTAAGACCCTTTCTGTCATAGGTGTCCGTTATTATTCCCCTCAGTGTGCTTTCTCCCGAAACCAAAAGAGTGGGAAGATATGGTTCAAGAAATCTCAGGGTCCTTTCCGTGACACACAGGCCGAGTTCTCCCCCCGGAGGAAGAGGGGGAAACTCACAGGGAAGATGCTCCTTTCGGGGCAGAGGGGGACCAAGTAACCAGGGTTCCAGGGATTCTTTCCCTGGTCAATCCTACCAGCGCTCCTGAAGAGTGGCCCAACTCCTTTCCTCTGGAGGTGGTTGGGGGATGTTTCTCCTTGTACCCTTCTGCCTGGCTAACCATCACCACCGATTCTTGGGTACACAGGATCATAACCAGAGGTTAACATATCCCCTTCGATCTTTGTCTCGTCCCTTCAAAAAATCTTCCCGACGTTCCACCCAGTCAAAGGGAAGAAGCAGCACTAGAGAGAGAACATCTGCTAAGAAAAAGAGTCATCCAAATAGTCCCTCCAGACCAGATAGGATCCAGATTCTACTCAAGACTATTTTTGGTGCCAAAGAAAACCGGGGACTGGAAACCAATTTTGGATCTCAGCGTATTGAACAAGTTTGTGAGAGTACAAAAATTCCGGATGGTCACAATACAATCTATCCTCCCGCTTTTGGAAAAAGACGATTGGATGTGCTCTATAGATCTTCAAGATGCGTACTACCACATAAAGGTGGACAGGCCATCAAGAAGATTTCTGCGCTTCTGTGTGGGAGCCAGTCACTACCAGTTCAGAGTACTACCCTTTGGACTATCTACAGCCCCCAAAGTGTCCACAAAGTGCATGGCAGTTGTCACAGCTCACTTGCGACTTCAAGGATTCCAGGTGTTTCCATACCTAGACGACTGGCTCATTTCCACCCCCACCAGACATCTACTGGAAAAAGCCTTGGCATACTCTCTCCTCACTGCCCAAAGGCTAGGCATAACCATAAACTGGCAGAAATCCAATCTCACCCCATCTCAGTCGACAGAATTCATAGGGGTTATCTTGGACACAAAAAAAAACTGCAGAGCTGCTATTCCAGAGGCACAGAATTCTAAGGATAAAGCAACAACTAATTCCAATCCTTTCAAAGGAAAAATCCACGGCTCACTCGGTTCTACAGCTGTTGGGTTCCATGGCAGCCTCCATCACCATTGTTCCCTGGCCAGGTTTAACATGAGGCTTCTACAATGGCTACTGGTCACCCAATGGTATCCTTTTCAGCATCCTCTTTCAGCCATGATTCGAGTAACCCACAGGTGCAAACAGGATTTAAATTGGTGGATGACACACAGTCTCTCACAATGGTCTTGCCCCTTCTCCCCCCAGCAACCCAAGGCCACAGTGACCATGGACGCCTCCCTGATGGGGTGGGGGGGTTATGTCAGGGACAGACAGTCCAAGGCACTTGGTCTGAACTGGAGGCTCATCTGCATATGAATGTTCTAGAGCTGAGGGCGGTGCAAGCATTCCATCTCCTGCTGCCGTCTGGGACAATTGTGATTCAGACAACATGGCAGTGGTCTAGTACATCAACAAGCAAGGTGGAACCAAATCTTACCCCCTTTTTCGAGAGGCCATGAGGATATGGCAATGGGCGATGGCTACCTGCCATTTTCTTCTAGCAATGCACATTCCCGGGAGTTCCAACGTGATAGCAGACAGACTCAACAGGTGCATTCTTAAACCTAATGAGTGATCCCCGAATCCCTTGATAGTGGAGATCTTCCACCGCTGGGGCCGTCCTTGCTGCAACCTCTTTGCATCCCCGACCAACTACAAATGCAGCAACTACTTTGCCCTGATTCCCCCTCCGGGACAGTCACCCAGGGACGCTCTAGTCCACGATTGGCCCTCGGGTCTTCTTTACGCATTTCCACCCTTTCCTCTCATTCCCCAATTTCTGAAGAAAGCCCGTGTGTTAAAGAGCAAGGTGATCCTCATAGCACCATATTGGCCTCGACAGATTTGGTTCCCCTTCCTTTGGCCTCACCTACTAGAGCGACCATGAATTCTCCATCCAACCCCGGAGTTGATCTCACACCCACAGAACCTGATTCATCCCAACTTCAACAGCCTGAAGCTCATGGCTTGGCTACTCCAATTCCCTTGATTGCCAGGCAGAATGATCTTTCTTTACCAGTACGTGATAGTCTCATTGCTTCTCATAAGTCATCCACTAGAATTGCTTATCTGAGCAAGTGGAAAAGATTTACCTGTTGGCTGAAAGATAAACAAGTAGACCCCTTTTCAGCACCAGTGTCGATAATACTAGACTATCTGGCCAACCTGATTCAATCGGGTCTATCGGCCTCTACCATTAAGAGTTCATTTGGCTGCAATTTCTAATTTTCATGAGGGTGACCAAGATTCCTCTCAGTCCCATAAATTGTGCAAGACCTTCATAAAAGGTGTGAATCATCTTAAGCCACCTTTTAGAGAACCTATTTAACCATGGGATTTATCATTAGTTCTACAAGCTCTGACAATGTCACCTTTCGAACCAGCCTCTTCTTGCGACCTCAAGTATTTGTCATGGAAAACCTTGTTTTTGGTTGCTATTACTTCTGCCAGAAGTATTTCTGAACTTCAAGCTTTATGTATCAAGAGTCCGTACTTGATTTTTCATAGAGGTAGAGTGTCTCTGTGAACTAATCCATAATTTCTGCCTAAAGTGATCTCTGAAATGTCCATTAATCAAGCCATTGAATTGCCAGTTTTCTTTCCCAATCATTCAAACAGAGGAGGGTATTGCCTACAATACCCTAGATATGCACAGGCAAATCCATTTTTACTTACAGGACTAAACCCTTTCGTAAATCTGACCAGTTATTTTTGGCCTTTTCTGGACCTAGATTAGGATCTGCTGTTGCTAAGGTCACATTAGCTAGATGGTTGAAGGACTGTGTGACCTTTAGTTATACACAGCATAATATCTCGTTGCCTACTGGCAACTTCTGCTGCCTTCCATGCCAGAGCTACTTTACATGACATCTGTGCAGCTGCAACTTGGGCTACACCTCATACCTTCATCAATCATTACAAATTGGATTTGGCCTCCAGGGGAAGAGCATCTTTCGGTTCTATGGTGCTCAGGAATGTCCTTCCATGAGAGCCTCCCAGGAATAGAAGTAGCTGGGGACTCTGTCCCATGTGTAAGGAATGAACGAGGATTAACAATATCAGATAAAGAAGTTGTGTCTTACCATAACGTTCCATCTGTATTGTTGATCCTCGTTCAGTCATTACAACCCTCCCTCCTTCCCCCTCCTGTGATTTCTAGAGGATCTCACCATCCGGTTCTCTTAGGTTATTTGACCAGAGGTAGCCTTTACCTTCTTTGACTTGCAAACTCAATCTGGGGTAACAGGGAGAGGGGGGTTGTGGGT
The DNA here is from genome assembly GCF_019279795.1 of Protopterus annectens. Classification (NCBI taxonomy): domain Eukaryota; kingdom Metazoa; phylum Chordata; order Ceratodontiformes; family Protopteridae; genus Protopterus; species Protopterus annectens. Next base: position 317,517,810 of record NC_056750.1, on the reverse strand, counting down.
AAAAGTTTAGCTCGAGAGTTTGAAGCTGACGCGAGCTTGGAAAATGGCCGGCTCAGAACCGATACCCATGTGTAATGACTGAACGAGGATCAACAATACAGATGGAACGTTATGGTAAGGCATAACTTCTTTTTATTTTTCATGCTGACAGGATCTCCCTCAGAACTAACCCTACTTTTATGCCTAAAGTGGTGTCCAGTGTAGCTCTCAACCAATCTATCCATTTGCCCAAATTCTTTCCCAATCCTCAAAATAAAGGGGAAAGGATCCTACACTCTTTAGACATGCACAGACAGCTCAGATTCTACCTTGACAGGACTAAGCCCTTCAGAAAATCTGACCAGCTACTACTCAGCTTTGCAACTGGGGCAGAGGGAAAGGCCATATCTAAAACTATTTCCAGATGGATAGCACACTGTATCCATTTCTGTTACAAACACCATGGGAAAACAACCCCTCAGGGGGTCAGAACACATTCCACCAGGGCAACCTCTACAGCATTCCTCAGGGGAGTCCCTACCAGGGACATTCTGGAAGTTGCAACCTGGAGTTCTGTTCATACCTTCACCAAGCATTACCACCTGCGTATCTTTTCCAAATCCAGGGCAGGTTTTGCTACAGCAGTCCTGCAGGGCATACTAGCCAGCCCCATCTCTTCTTGACTGCCTCCACCCATTCTTCATCTTGAGAGTCAACCCAAGTGTGATGACTGCAACAGTGAAACATGAAGAACATAATACAGTTGTGTACACTTACCATAAATGTAGCTGTTTGAGTGTATTCACTGTTGCAGTCCTGGTTTCCCACCCTCCAGCCCCCATATTTCTCTCTCTCTACTTCTCTAAATGTATTACTCAGCCCTTACAGGGCTATTGGTATTTACTTTTTACTGGTGGTGTTTTTTCCACCATAACTTAGCTCCCTGTTTGAGGGCTGTTGACATTTGGGGCAAGAAAAACTGATGTAATGGTGTCAACTGCCTGTTTTTATACCCCTGACATCATTCCTGGAGCGACAGCAACCAACGCAGAAATACTATGTCTCTGGTATTCTGGCTGACCGAGGGCTACTACCTGTAGGCAGATAACCCAAGTGTGATGACTGCAACAGTGAATACACTCTAACATCTACATTTATGGTGAGTGTACACAACTGTACTTTTCCAATGGTGGCTTTTAGCCACCAGGACCACCTTTACCATATCTACTTGGGCCTCTGACTGGTTAGGGCAAGAAAATCTGATGTAATGGCATCGGCTGCCTTCTTTTGTAGCACTGATGACCTGACTTCAGGCAGCAAGCGACAGCAGCCGACGCAGAAAAAACATTGACTCTGGTATTCAGGCCGGCCGAGGGCTACCACAACAGGGATAACCCACAGGTGATGACTGCAACAGAATATACTCAACGTCTACATTTATGGTAAGTGTACACAACTGTAGTTTCTAAGGTGTATAACAACATTCTCATTTTTGGGTGGGGTGCCGTCTATATTGTATGCTAGGTGGAAGGGTTGTTTACCAAAGATAACAGTGTTGCACTTTAGTATTTAATTTGAGCCAGTATTTAGTAGACCAACTATTTACAAGTGTAATTTCTTGCTGAAGGACTTTGGTGTCAGAGGGAAGTTTGACCGTGAATCCCAGTTACAGAATTCTGAAGACATGGTCAGTCAAAGGTCTTGATTTATGGTCTAGAGATCAGAAAAGTAAATACCAAAGAAAAAAGGTCCCAGCACTGAGCTATGCATGACAACACTGGTCATCTTCATACTGTGATAAGGCACCTGTTTCCCACACTGTCCGGATTCTGCCTTTAGATAACTCCATCTCATATTTCCCAAGACTTCCTGGAAAGTGGGCAGAGGCACATCTGCTGGACAAGTTTTCCTGCCGTTTTTCACGCTAAAACTCCACAAAATGTCCAGGATAGTACTTAAATAGAGTGCACATGTAATCATTTCATTATTTCAGTACTTTTTGCTTCTTTAATAAAATTTTTAACTTCCTTACAGCTTCCTTAGTTAAACTTGATGGCGCTGTGTCTTGAAATGTTACGTGGCTGTTAAGTACCTGATTACAACCACTTTCTAGTTGATCTTGTTCCCTGTGAATCTTACACTTCCCCACTTTTTTTTTTTTTTTGTGGCATAAAACAGCAGGTCAGTTAATGTGCTGGTAATGTGCATTTTCATAGTTGCCTAGTTTTGTGTAGCTAATAGACCCTCCATTTTGTTACAATGAGTGCTCTCCTTTGTTAATTTGTTATATCATATCTCCATCCAGTTAAACGCATTTCCCCCTGTGACTGTCCATTATTTTTCCTAGTTTTACAACTTAATCTGTCATTAAAATGCAATTTTTGGTTGGTTTTCTAGTCTGTGTAACTTGGCTGAGAGCAGTAGTTATTTGGTAGCAGGAGGTAATGTGCTACTGTTTCTTCTTCTTTCGGCTTTTCTTGGTTAGGGGTCGCCACAGCGGATCACCTGTTCGCTCATGATTGGCAGTGGAGTTTTACAGTGTTGAGTTGCCAGCCCGGCGCCCAACCTTCCACAGAAGGCACACACATGCACACACTCACACCTAAGGCCAATTTAGAGTGTCCAATCCACCTACTGCTGTCTTTAGGATGTGGGAGGAAACCGGAGCACCCGGAGGAAACCCATGCGACCACAGGGAGGACATGCAGACTCCACACAGAACGCACCCCAGCCGAGGATCGAACCGCGAGAACCTCTTGCTGTGAGGTGACAATGCTAACCACTGCACCACTGTGGCCGCCCTCTGGTGGGTAGTTGTTATTGGCTGGAGTTCTGAATACTTTCTTATTGGTTGTTTCACTTTTCCAGTTAGCTACAGTTGGTGTCACTGCACTGCACAGTGCCATGCATTGCTGTGCTGAATAGTCACAGGCAGTTCCACGCAATATTGTGCTAGACAGACAAACATTTTTGTTTTCACATTCTCTTGGGAATTTTTGTTAACTTCAGCCCCCAATTAGGGCTGTATAAATTGTAGAATTAAGTAGTGGTACATCCTTGCACATGTAAGCCAATCTCTTAACAACCACTCTATGGAAACCATTTACTACCTGCCTGGTATTGGTGCCTGAACCAGATTTTTTCCATACTCACTTATTAGTATACCCCCCCAATTCAATACCTTAACTATGAACTGAAACAATTCTGTCAGAAATTACATAAGTAGGCTCTGGCTTTGTACTGAGAGGCTTATTGCTCTTTGTAGACTTGGATTGCTACTTTAGACAGCACACCAGGAAGTCAGCCTCATAAGTGCTGTTACCCCTTTAGCTCACATCTGGAACAATGGATGTGCACTTTCCAACCTTATCTGTAGCCAGCTTGGTTAAAATAGGCATCCTGAGACAATGTGGTGATTGTATCATGTTTACAAATAACCAGCTACTTCTTAACCTAACAGTGTGTGAGCGATGTAGTTATATAATGTTGGAGGCAAAGCTCTCACATGAAGTTATTGTATATAACAGTCAGATTGTCAGTACCATGCAGTACCACACTAAACCAGTCGCATACAGCGCAATCCAAACAAGTAGACCTAAATGTGCTCTTTAAAGTAACCTGCCTAAATGACAAAGGCCTCTAAATGTAAGCTAAGAAACAAGTACATTCAGCACACTCACAAACGCACAACACAGGCAGCATCCACTGTGAAACATACATCTGAGTCACACTGATTCAGTTCAAAAGCCAGTAAGGCAAGCTACCACACAGCCCAATGTCCTAGCCATAGATAATGCTATAGTTTGAAACACCCATGGACCATTCACCAGGTTGCGCAAGGAGAGTCACTGTCATTTGCCTATCTGATGCTAGGATTTGCCACATCACATATACATTCAGGTCTCTGCAACACAAGTACACACATGATATAGTCATAGCCTAGTAAGTACCTATAAACGTATTAATTTGAATGTATTACAAATAGATCTGTAACTGCTAACATGAGGGATGGTGTCAAATCCCTTGGCTAGAATAGTGTGCATTCTGTGAACAGCATTACTGCTGTAAGGAACCTGTATTACCCTTTCAAAGAAGTTAACAAGATTCATTAGAAAGGCTCTACCCTTGGACAAAGCCAAACTGCTTTGGGTCCAGGCTGATGAGATTTTAATATCATAGGTTATTAGATAAGTTGTATGTGTTCCTTGCAAATAAAATGTCTCAGGCTTATGGGTCTACAATTCCCGGGACCACCCTTGTGGAGTGACGTCACTACTGCTATGTGACAAACCTCAAGAACAAAGCCAGTGGTGTGTCCAAGTTAGTTGTTAAAAGAATGGCTCTGCCAGGGCTTGTTTAGTACTGTTTATTAAACAGTCAGGTACATTGTCAGGTCCCATGGAGAAAGTATTTTTTTAGTCACGAATAGCACCTTCAGTATATGTTTAGTGATTATAGTGATCCGAGGCATTCAGGGATAAGTGGGCTTTGGATAATCATTTCTGAACTAAAATTTGCCCTGACTGTATTTGCTAGTATTACTGGTGGTAGTTTCTACTGGATCAGAGTAGGCAGCACCATTATGAAAAAGTTCAGTGCACTGTTAGGAGTTTTTTCTTAGTCTTGTAATGTAGCTGAAAAAGATTTGCAATTGTCCTTGGCTTCAGATGCTAACCAAAGTTCATTGGTTGCTTTTAGTAGACGTGATAGTATTGGTCACATTTCTAGTGAATCTTCTGATGTTTTCATTGATGAGGGTCTTTTGATGTCTTTCTTGTACCACTGTTGCAGTATTCTTAACATAAGGGATCTCCTGCCAAGGATAGCCCAGCATCCAGCCAGTATAACAAAGCCTTTGGAATATGTAGACTTCATACATCACACTTATGCTTCCTGCACAGATCATATAGGTGATGTACAGACATACATACCTCAGAACTTCTTTGCTGTTGGTCTGAACACTCCTCCTGTGCTGGTTACTGAACTATGTTTCAGATAAGTGCCCAGCTTGGGTGTCTTGTCTGTTTTTATTTTGGTCTGCTTACATGTCATCCAGAAAAGGAAAATGTCAGTGTGAGAGGCAGATTCCCCATAAAGATCATCACAATTAGTGTCTGTTCTGCTTGGGTGCTTCTCATGACCATATGCAGTGTTCTATCTGCCAAGCTTTTGTCCCTATGACCCTTTGTAGTCATTTGTCCTACTTGTGGATTTACCTGGAGAACCAGCCTCTTACATTGTTGGTGCAAGGGGCTATGGCAGAGTCTTCTTGCCCCGAAGGTCAGCCACCTGCCAAGAAAAAGGCCAAAAAAATCAGGTCTGATTCAGCTGCTGTCCTGTCTCCCCTGGACGTCTTTGTCAAGGATAGTGAAAATCTGGAGGATCATCTGATTGTTCTCAGATTCCTGTGTTGCGAACCTGGGCATGCATGGATCTGACTTCTCGCATGTCCTCAAAGGCTTTGTAGAGGTCTGCTCCGGACACTGAGGGGGGAACATTAGCTGATTAGAATTTGCAGTATCCCCCTTGGGCCCTCAGATATAGTCTGGGAAGGGATTCATTTTATGTTAAGTGTTGCAAAGGTCTGAACCTATTAGAGTTTTTTGGGTAGACATTCCTCATAGAAAAAAAAAAAAAAACTATCTCCCCTGCTGTTAAAGATTCCCAAAGTAAATGGCAGGATTTTACCCAGGGGGTTAATGCCTTAATGGCCTTAAAGCCTCCTCAAGGAATTTTTGTACCTCTTCCTCCCTGGTGCTCTACTCCTCTTAAAAGGCCCAGAGAGCAGGAGTCCTCTATGGATTTGGATTCTGGAAAAGAGCCCTTGGCATATTCTTCACAAATTGGATTATTGGGTCTGAAGGAGAAGATTCTGTCAGTCCAGACTCCTCTCTGCGGATGCTGTTTCTGATGTGACAGACTATTTCAAATGGGATTGTTCTCAGGTTTCTGGAGTCTCCCAAGCCTTCTGCTGTACCTCCTGTCTTGGCTGCCCTCTTGGATACCTTTTCAGCTGCATCTGTTGCCCTGATTCCAAACATCCAGCCCCTAAGAAAACTGATGTTTTTTACAAGGTGCTTGATGATTGTAAGTTTTTATACAGACATCATCCTGCTGATCCCTCTGTAGTGTCTGTTTCTTCTGACAAACCTTGTAAACTTTTGCTGTCCACTAAACTACTTCCTCCTTGTAGGGGTAGTAGAGCCATGGAACATCTAAATAAAAAGGTATATACTGCTGACACCCTGGCTTTTAAGGTTATGAATTACCAGACTGTTGACCAGGTAAGTTTTAGCCCTTCTTTCGTAATCTTCTCAGGCAATGTCCAACCTCCATGATTCAGAAGTGGAGGTCTTGGCCCTTTATTTACTGGGTTTTACCTAACAAGTGGCTTGCTACTCTATTAACTGTAGTTATGGTGCAGCTGATGCTTCCTCTAGGGCTGCTGCATTTGGTTCTGTTTTGAGACATTACTCTTGGCTTTGTCTCCAGCCCTTACCTGATGATGATAAGGCTAAAATGTTAAATGTCCCTCTTGAAAATAGAAACCTTTTTGATTCTGCTACTGCTGAGCTTTTTGAGTTCCTCCAAGCCTTCCAGGAATTGGAAACATATTTTTGTCTCTCATCACTAAATTCTAAAGGAATTATCCATCCAAATTTGCTTTTCTTCATAGATAGCCTCACCCTCCTCCTAAAGGCGAAAAGGGTTCTAAGCGTGTACCCCCTGCCAAATCTATTTAGACTGCTTCTTCTCTGAAGCCTCCTTTTCAAGACAAGCCAGGATGCTCTTTGTGTTTCACTGTTGCAGTCCTCACCCGTGGGTTACCCCTGCTGTGGTAGCCCTCTGCCAGCCCGAATACCAGAGTCAGTGTTTTCCTACGTCAGTTGCTGTCGCTTGTAGACTGACGTCAGGTCATCAGTGCTATAAAGCAAAGCAGCTGACACCATTACATCAGTCTTTCTTGCCGTGGAGCCCATAGCAGAAGCAGTTTGCAAGTGTGCTGGTTGGTTGCTACCAGAGCTCAGATTACAGCAGAAAAAGTCTAAAGCTAAGTACCCCATTGGGGATCCTCTTTTCTTGCACTAGCTGATGTCCGAAAAAGTTAACAGTTTTCTCACCTGTGGAAAGCAGATCCCACACCGGGACTTCCATTCATACTGTCACTTGTTTAGGCCCAGACCACGATGGCCCCGTTGCTGGTTCTGTGCCCTCTTTAATGCAGGAACCATTTGTTGTAGAGCTCTTATTGTAGTCAGGTATTTTTGTCATCTGTCTTCACAAATAGTGTCCGTCAGCCAACAATCCATAGACATTCTGAAAAAATGTAGGTATAAAGATAGAGACAGACCACACAAGGCTAAGCCTTCCGATGACTCTACTGAGAAGCAGGTAGTCAGTACTGCGGAATTCAGTGAGGTGCTTTTGCAGCCCCTAATGTCCGATATATCTACGCAGGCCTCTACCGAGATGCCTTCGGAGTCCGGTATGCCACAGAAATCTTAGTCTTCCGAGCCTTTGGTTTCTGCCTCGGCTGGGTCCGAGCCACGAAGCAGGCACCGACTTCCGAGGAGACCTTTCACACTACCGTTTCTAGGCAAAAAACGAAGTCTTCTCATCCATCTTCCATTTCTCTTAGACTGATGGATACTCTTAGGCGTAGAAGCCAGGCCACTCCTAGAAAATCTACCTCAAGCCACCATCTTACCCCTGCTCCACCACCTCAATCCCCAATGCTTAAGATGGCGGGAGGATCTTATCTCCCTTATCAGGGGCAGTCAGGCCACAACTGTATAACTAATGAACTAATGACAGAGGATTCTGAGGAATCTGATTATTCAGATTTTGAAGAGGAACAACAACCTCTGACTGCTTATGAGGATTGAGATGCAAAGGAATCCATTCCTTCTGCCTCCCCACCAGAAGACCTTTCCTTTAGGGGAAACCCTTCACACCTTCAGGAAACATTTCCACTGGGAATCTCAGGACTTCCCTCAGTCTAAGGAAAGGATAAGAGAGTTTCTAGACTTGCTCCAGCACAGACCCATGGCCATCCCCACCATCTTAGAAGTGGTGGATAATGTTTTCCATGAATCCAGCTTAGCCCCTGACACCCTCCCACCTGCTCCCAGTAAACCTGACTGGTATTACAGAGTACGGGATTCTCACAAATACCTGTACAGAAATCCTGCTGCAGACCCAGAAGTCATTACACAGGGACCTAAAGGAGCTATGGCTAGTTCTGCAAAGAATCCTACTCCTGACAAGTATGCCAGAGATCTGTACTGATGGGGTAAAAAAAGTTTACACCTCTGCAACCTTAGCTATCAGAGCACTCAACTGTCAGTTCGTTATGTTAAAATATCACTTTGGAACTCTTAAAGCAAAAGATTTCTACCTTTTCTGACTGTGCCAATTCTAAAGAATTAGCAGATTTACTTCACTCTACTTGTCAAGTGGCTAAACACTCTTTACACTGTGGACAAGATGATCAATTTCAACAATTGGCTTAAGCACTGGTGTCATTCAAAGGGGATCCAATGCCTGTCAGCTTGGGATGATATGCTCAACAAGCCACGAAGCTTCACTAGGGACGGCTTGCACCTGTCACCCCTGGGCTTTCGGATATTGGCAAAGGCTGTTGCTACCCCCATAGTGCCTTTTTTTAGGCAAGGCTCAAAAAACAAACCCACCTCCATAGGTATCACAAGGGATAAGAAACTAAGAGTAATGCTACTCAACGCCAAAAGTCTAAACCTCAAGATGCACGCACTCGAAACTCTCCTTAGCATGGAGAACATCGATATCTGTGCAGTAACAGAAACCTGGTTCAGGGCTCCCGAGAGCACCCCAGCACTACCAGGTTATACCTCATACCATGCTTTTCTGCCCCAAAACTTGGACCGAACCACAAAAGGAGGGGGAGTATCAATATTCATCAAAGATACCCACACCTCCAGGTTGGTGGCAAAGCACAAAGCATCAGAGACTATCCATGTGCAATTAACAGTGGGTAAAACTGCCTTCCAGTTTATAGCCTGCTACAGACCACCCTCCCAAACCCAGGAACCCCACTCGGCCTTCCTGAGAACACTGGAAAATATGAAGGTCTCTCCAAACACCATTATATTGGGTGACTTCAACTACCCATACATAGACTGGGCGCATTACTCTAGCTCCAACACCCTAGCCCAAAGGTTACTAGAATTTATAAACTCAAATGCTATGGAATAACTTGTTACCACTCCCACAAGAGGGGAAAACATACTGGACCTGATCATCACCAACATGGGGACTCTATACTCCAGACCAGAAGTGTATCCCTCACTGGTAAGATCAGACCATAAACTAATCTCACTGGATATTCACATCCCGACCCCAACCCCTGCCCAGAAAACCACAGTGAAAAACTTCTCTAAAGCAAATTTCACATTCCTCAAAACCGATGTGGAATCCTTCAAAGCCCCCGGGCCTGTGGAAAATACGGCCCAGACCGCAGAATCCTTTATAAACACATTCTATGAACACCTTCAGGAATGCATGGATCATGCAATCCCAAATAAAACCAAGACCCAATCCTCCAAAGGCAGACATCCTGTCTGGTGGACCCCAGCCATAAACAAACTATACAATAGAAGGAGGAAGCTACTAAATGATAGAGCAAAATCCCAAAAAGGGAAGGCATCACTGATCAGTATTAGCAAAAAACTACGGGCACTCATAAAATTGTCTAAGGCCAGCTTCGAGAGAAAAATTGCACGGGACACTAAGGTTAATCACAAGGCTTTCTTTAGTTATGTTAGGAAACTGGGTGGTAATATGCTCAGAATTAGTCCAAAATGACAAATACACCGAACCCACAGACCTTGCCAACATCCTAGCTGACAGGTTCAGCGCAAACTTCTCCCCCCCTCCCCACCAAAAGGGCAAATATCTATCCCAGCAGAGTGCTGCCCCCCCTGACATCTCAGATGCTCAGGTAAGAGCCGCCCTCTCCAAAGCAAAAAACACAGCATCAATGGGACCAGATGGTGTCCCGGGCTGCGTCCTACATGAACTCCAAGAAGAGCTAAACCCAAACATAAAACTACTGTGCAGTCTCAGCCTTACTACAGGATATGTGCCCAAAGAGTGGCGTACAGCAACAGTGGTCCCTCTCCATAAAGGTGGTGCCTCAACGGATCCTGGAAACTATCGCCCCATAAGCCTGACTAGCTTGGTCTGCAAAGCTATGGAAAGGATCATCATGGACCTCATAAATAAAGATATTGGGGACCTACAGACACTGGATCCTACCCAGTTCGGCTTTGTTACGGGCAGATCCTGCCTCTTAAACCTGGTTGATTTCTTTGAAACAGTCACCAAGGCCATTGACGAGGGGAAGGTGGTCCACACAGCCTACCTGGACCTCGCAAAAGCCTTCGATACAATACCCCACTCTGGCATTATAGATAAGCTCATCAGCTTAAATATAAACCCCTATGTCACTAGATGGATTGCAAACTGGCTCAAGTACAGAACCCACATGGTTAGAATTGCTGGAGCCATGTCAGACTCCAAACCAGTTACAAGTGGTGGCCCACAAGGCTCAGTCCTGGGACCTCTCTTGTTCGGTATATATTTCTAGGAGGTACAGGCCAACACGGAAGGACTGTGGCTGACCTAGTTTGCAGATGACTGCAAACTGGGTGCCATAATCGACTCTCCAGCCGACACAAGCATCCTCCAAAAGGACCTCATAGAAACAGAAAACTGGTGCCAGAGCCATGGCCTCAAGCTAAATGCCAAAAAGTGTACAGTCATCCCCTTTGGCAAAAACAAAGTGCCCACAAATTACCACATAGGTGGTAAATCCATTAAATACAGAAGAAGTAATTAGGGACCTGGGGACCGAAGTTGATAGCAATCTCTCATTTGACAACCACGTGGCCAAAGTGGTTTAGAAAAACATTTTATATAGCCCACCTAATCATGAAGGGATTCACATCTAGATCAGGGGAGGTCATCGTGCCTCTTTACTCATCCCTCATCAGGCCCATAATTGAGTACAATGCCCCTTTTGGGATGTACCTTACCAGACACCTGCAGCAACTGGAAAGACCCCAAAAGTACCTCACCAAGAGGATCAAAGGGCTCAAACAGATGCCATATGCTGCTTGGTTAAAGAAACTCCAGCTCTACTCAGTGGCATACCGCCTGTTCAGAGGCGATCTGTGCCTGACGTATAAAGCCATGTCCAACCCGGAATTAATGGACATGCTGCACCTCAGAAAATCCAAATCCCATCGAGCTACGCTCGAGAGACTTGAACCTCAGCACTGAAATAAATAGGACATGCTGGAGGGACAGATTCATAACCCAGAGGCTCCCTTCACTCTGGAATAAAATCCCAGTCCATGTTAGGCAGAGTCCCTCATTGACTCTCTTCAAAAGGAATCTTGATGAGTGGATGGGAGATCGTAGGTTTACCCCGGGTATCACTTCTGTGTCACTGTTAGACAGAGGTACAGTATACTAACCTCGAAAAAGGGCATAGCAAAATAAATTTAAAATGGGTGGCGAAAGCCAAACACATTCTGGCTAGGCTTATAAATGCCCTAGGGCAGATAGCCTAGTATGAACCTATGATATGATGCACTCGAAGCCTCAAGCAGGGCAGCAGTGTCTGGATTTGTCAGTAGGAGACATGCATGGTTGAAGGAACAACAACTCCCTGGTAATGTCAAGTCTAAATTAATTGATGCACCCTTGGATAAAGACCCCTTGTCTGGAGACCTCTTGTCTGGAGAAGAGGTGCTTAAAAAGATGGCAGACAAAGCAAAATCCATGCAAACTGGAAAAGATTTCTTTCAGGTTCAACCTCCTAGATTCAGCAGAAATTTTCCCCTCTAAGTACTGGTGTTTTCCTGCACCTAACAGACGGGCAAGATAATCCCCGCAGGGACAGACCACCCAGGCCCCTATCACAGGGACAGCAGAGAACCAAACAGTGGACCACTTCCGCCCCAAAGGCAGAGAGTTCTAAGCCATCCCTCTGTGGCAAAAATTTTCAATGATTCCCACTCCCCCCCCCCCCCCACCCTTCTTTCAACCACCAAAAGCTAGGAAGGAAGGCTGTCCATCTGCAAAGAAAATCAGCTGTCTGTAACAAAGGACCAATTGGTATTAAAGATAATTTTTCAAGGCTACAAATTCACTTTCAACGAACTCCCAATTCCCAGAGGGTACCCAGACTTGCCTCCCAATCAGTAGGCAAAGGCATTAAAACAAGTCCAAACTCTCATCCCAGGGGGTAGTAGAACCTGTTCCCACAGATCATACCAGGCAAAGGCTTTTTTTCCCCAAGCTATTCCTTGTTCCCAGAAAGGAGGGCACTTGGTGCCCCTTCCTGGATCTGTCCATTCTGAACACCTCCCTGGTTGTCCCCAAATTCAAATTGCTAACTTTGCAGCAGCTGCTGCCTATGCTGATAAAAATGCCCTAGACCTAAAAGATGCCTACCCTCCACATTCCCATAAGGGAATACTGCAGGAAATTCCTGTGCGTAAGAGCAGGCTCACAACACTTTCAGTTCTCTGCACTTCTCTATGGCTTATCTACTGCTCACAGGGTATTCACCAAATGCTTAGCCCCAGCCATAGCATTTTGCAGACACAGAAATATACAGATTGACCCTTATCTGGATGACTGCCTTATTCAGGCAGAGTGCAAAGAAAAGCTGCTCCAGGACCTCCACTTTGTCAAAACCCTCCTAACTTTCTTAGGGTTTCACCATCAACGAGAAGAAATCAAAGCAAACACCCTCCAGGAGGATCATTTTCTTGGGAGCACTGCTGGACACAGCATCCCAAATGGCCTTCCTATTCCCAGAAAAGCAGAGCTTCCTGCCTCTCTACTTTACCCAGCTAGAATCCAAAAGTCACATCACAGCAAGGAAGTTCCTGCAAGCCTTTGGGGTACATGGCATCTTGCATCTTTCTAATTCCTCTGGCCAGGCTTCACATGAGAAAGCTTCAGTGGTATCCAAAGAACCTTTGGTTTCAACACTCACAGCCTCTAGAGACCACTCTTCCTCTTTTCTCTTGTATAAGGGCTGAGTTTCTGTGGTGGACAGGGGCCTGTGTCAGGAACATGTGCCTCCCCTTCATTCTCCGCCCTACCTGGCTGACCATCACCACCGACGCCTCAGACATTGCTTGGGGCGCTCACCTAGCAGGCAGTTGCACCCAAGGTCTTTGGGATGCCTGGCACCTTCCCTTATATATCAACCAGAAGGAAATTATGGCAGTACAAAAGGCTCTGACATCCTTCCAACCCCACTTCAGGCCAGAGGTTATCCTTATCAAAGCAGACAACACCACAGTAATGTGGTACATCAACAAACAGGGAGGAACCCAATCTTACCCTCTGTGCAGGCTAGCTATGAACCTCTGGCTGACTGCTTCCTCTGTAGGATTATACCTTATAGCCCAATACCTACCAGGGATCAACACCACCCTGGCAGACCACTTAAGCAGAAACGTTCTGGACCCCCACGAATGGCAGCTCCACAGAAAGATTTTTTTGCAAGTCACTCAGGAGTGGGAAAATCCAGAGGTGGATCTCCTTGCTTTGCACCTCAACCACCAGCTTAAGAAATTCTGTAACAGGGAGCATCACCACCTAGCAATGAAGGTGGATGCCTTGACCTTCCCTTGGAACTCCCTCTTCATGTATGCATTCCCTCCTCTGCCTTTTATTCCCAAGGTACCGATCAAGATAAGGGAGGAGGGACCAAAGGCCATCCTCATTGCTCCAGATTGACCCAGACAGCATTGGTATCCCATGCAGTGTAACCTGACATCACAGCCTCCCAGACAGCTTCCCCTGATCCCAGGCCATGATTCAAGCAGAGGGGGGGATGCTGCACCCAGATTGCAGACTCTTAAACTGTCAGCATGGCTAATACTCTAAAGGCAAGCAAGGGCCACCTGTTAAGCAAACAGGTCCTAGTCATTATCACAGACCAGAAGGCCCAGCACCAGAAAATCTTACACAGGGAAATGGAAAAGATTCTGCTCCTGGAGCCAGTCCAGAGGGGCCAGTTCCTCACAACCTTCTGTCCCTCTTATCCTGGACTGTCTAGCACAGTTACTCAATAGTGACCTCTCCTTCTCTTCTGTTAAAATTCATGCCTCCGCCATTTCACATCATTTTTATACACACCAGCCCCTGTTCTCACATCCTTTGATTAAACAATTCCTCAGAGGGGATTGTAATATCAGACCTCCCAGAAGGCCACCCACGCCAGCCTGGGACCTGAATTATGTTTTGGAAAAACTAACTTTACCACCCTTCGAACCTGCTGCTTCAGCAGAACTGAAATACCTCTCCTGGAAGACTGCTTTCTTACTAGTTATCACCTCAGCCAGAAGGGTTTCAGAACTTCAGGCATTGATGGCTGTTGAGCCCTTCATCATTTTCCATGCAGACCGGGTCTCCTTTAGGACTAACCCCTCCTTTATGCCCAAGGTGGTATCTAATGTGACTCTCAATTAGGCCATTCATCTGCCCACCTTCTTCCCTAACTCTCAAAACAAGGGGGAAAGAATTCTGCACTCACTAGATGTGCACAGACGGCTCAGATACTACCTGGACCATACTAAACCCTTCAGGAAAACATACCAACTTCTTGTCAGCTTTGCCCCGGGGGCAGAGGGGAAGAAAATTATCAAGCAAACCATTTCCAAATGGATATCACACTGTATCCATTTCTGCTACAGATTACATGGGAAACAACCCCCTAAGTTTATTCGTACCCATTCCAGTAGGGCAGCCTCCACTTCCACAGCATTCCTCAGAGGAGTTCCGACTAGGGATATCTTGGAAGCTGCCACCTGGACCTTGATCCATACCTTTACAAAGCATTACCACCTTCCTCTTTTCTCTAAGGCTAGGGCAGGGTTTGCCTCTGCAGTTCTGCAGGGCCTGCTTACCCATACCTAAATCTCTAACTAATCCTTCCACACTACTCCTCAGCTTTGGGAATCTTCCCACAGGTGATGACTGCAACACTGAAACACTAAGAACATAGTGCAGTTGTGTACACTTACCATAATGTAGATGTTAGAGTGTATTCAATGTTGCAGTTCTGGTTTTCCCTCCCTTTTATATCCTCTTTTCTTGGGGAGACATAATCTTCTTAGGATGTTTTTTAACCACCAGAACCACTTTACCATGTTTTCTTGGGCTTCTGACTGGTGAGAGCAAGAAAAACTGATGTAATGGCATCAGCTGCCTTGCTTTATAGCACTGACGACCTGATGTCCAACAGCTGATGCAGAAAAACATTGACTCTGGTATTCGGGCTGGCCAAGGGCTAGCACAGCAGGGATAACCCACAGGTGATGACTGCAACAGGGAATACACTCAAACATCTACATTTATGGTAAGTGTACACAACTGTACTTTCTATCTGACAGTTTGCATCCCCTTTCCCTAGGCCAGTTTCCCTTATCCTTTTGTCATCCCCGTCCCCTCCCCAATTAGTTAAGGGTCATTCAAGACTCTTGGGTTTTTATCCATCATCCTCCAGGTATATTTGATAGTATGGAAATCTCTTCTTCCATTTCTAGGCATCCCACAGTCTTCTCAGGAACAGCTTCCTTTCTTTCCAGAACTGTTTCAGGGCCTTTTGGCTCAGAGCGCCATTCAAGTTGTCCACCTTGCCCAGGAAGGGAAAGGTCTTTACTCCAGAATGTTTCTGGTTCCCAGGAAAGAGGGCACCTGGAGACCCAGTATGCACCTTTCTCAGCTCAACAGCTTTATAAAGTTCCCCTCCTTTCAGATGTCCCTTCAAATCCTTTTCTGTCATCTTCCCCAGGCCTTCTTGGTATCCCTGGACCTTCAGGGTTGCCTATCTTTACATCCTTATTCATTGTCTCTTTGGGAAATTTTTACATTGCTCTGTCTCTAACTCAAGGGGTATTGAGCAAATGCCTTGCACCTGTCATTGCCTTTTGCAAGATGAGTGGGGTTCAGATCTTTCATTATGTAGATGACCTACTCATTCAGGCTTCATCCTCTGAAGTCCTGCTTCAGCATCTCCAGTTTACAGTTTGTCTATTACAAAGCCTGGGGTTCACTATAAACTTTGAGAAATCAGTCCTGGTTCCTTCTCAGGATAATACTTTTCTCAGTTACAGGATCCAGACCATTCCTATGCTGGCACCCCTGTCTCCACTCAAGGCTCTTTCTCTGATCACATTTTTTCACTCTTCTTCCTCTGGCTTCTGTCACAGGCAGGAAGTTTCTCAGGTTTCTAGGATTCGTAGCTTGCATCATTCCTGTGCTGCCTCTAGCCAGACTCCATATGAGAAAACTGCAGTGGTTCACGTCTATGTGGTTTAACACAGTCATCCACTGGATTTTGTAGCTGTTAACTTCCATGCTACAAACTCGCTTTAGTGGTGGATTCATCAACTTGCTCACAATCCAAGACTTCCTTTTCAACCTCCATGGACCTTTTGTCTTTATTTGTGACATGTTTGGAAAGATGTCCATCCATATCAGTGTTTTATGTAAGCAATCTCCTGACAAGGATAGCCACCCAACATCCAGCCAATATTCCAAAGCCTTTAGTGTTTACAGGCATCATACATGACATGTATGCTCCCTGCGCAGGGCATAGGGCATAAAGGTGACATACGGATTCACACAGCTCAGAATTTCTTTGTCGCCTGTCCAAATGTCATCCTTGAATGTTAGTGTGAACACACACCTTCCATGCTGGTTACCAAAACATTTTCAGATAAGTGTCTCATCGGGGTTCTTCCTTATCTTCTGTTTTATTTTAGTGCTGTTGGTTTACATCATCCATAAAGGGAAAATGTCAGTGTGGAAGGCAGATTCCCCATAAAGATCATCACAAACAGCGTCTCTTCTGTTTGGGTGCTTCTCACGACCACAGTGTTCGATCTGCCAAGTGTTTGTCCAGAATACCCTATGTAGTCGTCTCTCCTCCTCATCTATTTACCTGGAACACCAACATCTAAAGTTGTTGACACAAGGTGCTGTGGCAGAATCTTCCCATACAGTGGATCAGCCACTGGCCAAGAAAGGCCAAAAAACTCAAGTCTGATCAAGCTGCTGTCCAGTCTTCCATGGACAGCTCTCTCAAGGCTGGTGAAAGCCCAGAGGATTATCCAGTTGTTGCTTCAGATTCCTCTGCCACAACCCTGTTGGAGTTAGGATCCACTTTCTCACACATGCTTGGAAGCTTTTCATATATCTACTCCAGATGTTCAGGGAGAACCTAGGTAGATTATATCTGAATGGCCGAGAGGGATTCTGCAGATTTAGTAAGGGAAGAGATTCCTGCTATACTTGTAGAGTGTTGTCAAGGGTCTGACCCACCTAGGGTTTTTTGTGTGGACGTCCTGCAGGAAGAGAAACAAAAACACAAGCAGATTTCCCCTGCAGTTAAAGATCTGAAACATGAATGGCAAGATTCTGCTCAGGGGTTGTTCAATGCTTTGATGGCTTTAAAACCTCCTTAAGGGGTCTCTGTGTCTGCCCCTCCCTGGTCTTCTACTCCTCATAAGTGACCTAGGAAGCAGGAGTCTTCTGACTCTTTGTACCAAAGGCAAGCGTCCAGTCTGGTGGACCCCAGCCATAAACAAACTCTACAACAAAAGGAGGAAGCTACTACAAGATAGAGCAAAATCTTTAAAAGGTAAGACACCCTTGATCACTATAAGTAAAAAACTAAGAGCTCTCATAAAATCATCCAAAGCAAATTTTGAGAGAAAAATAGCTAAAGACTCAAAAGACAATCATAAGGCCTTCTTTAGCTATGTTAGAAACCTGGGAGGAAACTCCCAGATATGCTCAGAACTAGTTCAAAATGATGTGAAGATTACTGATCCTATAGACATTGCCAACATACTGGCTGACAGGTTCAGTGCAAACTCCCCAAAAGGAGAGGTATGTATACCAAGCGATTGCCGCCCCCCAAACATCTCCAACGCCCAAGTGAGAACTGCTCTCTCCAAAGCAAAAAACACAGCATCCATGGGACCTGATGGTGTCCCCGGCTGTGTGCTCCACGAACTCAACGAGGAATTAAACCCACAGCTAGGACAGCTGTTTACTCATAGTCTTACCTCTGGATACGTACCCAGGGAGTGGCGCACTGCAACTGTGGTCCCACTTCACAAAGGCGGTGCCTCCACCGACCCTGGAAATTACCGGCCCATTAGCTTGACAAGCCTTATCTGCAAAGCCATGGAGAGGATCATAATGGACCTCATAAATAAAGACATAGGGAATTTGCAGACTTTGGATCCATCCCAGTTTGGCTTTGTCAAAGGCAGATCATGCCTTCTAAACTTGGTTGACTTTTTCGAAACAGTCACCAAAGCCATTGATGAGGGAAAGGCAGTCCATACAGCCTACCTCGATCTGGCGAAGGCCTTCGATACAATACCCCACTCGGGTATCATTGAAAAACTCATCAGCTTAAATGTTAACCCATACATCACAAGATGGGTTGCAAACTGGCTGAGTGACAGAACCCACAGGGTCAGAGTTGCTGGCGCCATGTCAGACTCAAAGCCTGTCACAAGTGGTGTACCACAGGGCTCAGTCCTGGGCCCACTCTTGTTTGGCATCTACTTTTCCAAGTACAAGCAAACACAGGAGGGTTATGGCTGACAAAGTTTGCAGATGACTGCAAACTGGGCCATAGTAGAAAACACATCTGACACAGATATCCTTCAGAAGGGTCTCACAGAAATGGATAACTGGTGCCAGAGCCATGGCCTAAAGTTAAATGCCAAAAAATGCATAGTCATACCCTTCGGGAAAAACAAGGTTACCCCTAGCTACCAAATAGGTGGCAATCCACTGAGCACAGAAGAAGTTATCAGGGACCTGGGGACCCAGGTTGATAGAAGTCTGTCATTCGACACCCATGTAGCTAAAGTAGCTAGGAAGACCTTCTACATTGCCCACCTTATCATGAAGGGATTCTGATCTAGATCAAGGGAGGTCATAGTCTCCCTATACTCATCACTCATCAGACCAATGATTGAGTACAATGCCCCATTCGAATGTATCTGACCCGACACTTGCAGCAGCTGGAGAGGCCACAAAAGTTCCTCACCAAAAGGATAAAGGGTCTCAAACATCTGTCCTATGCTGCCCGACTGAAAGAACTCCAGCTCTATTCAGTCGCCACCGCTTGCTCAGAGGTGACCTTTGCCTAACATACAAGGCCATGTCAAACCCAGATTTGATGAATATGCTTCACCTCAAAAAATCTAGATCCGTCAGAGCCACAAGGGCAGGAGACTTAAACCTCGACACAGCTATTAATAGGACATGCTGGAGGGATAGATTCATCACCCAAAGACTCCCTATGCTGTGGAATAAAATCCCAGTATATGTGAGGCAGAGCACCTCGCTGGCCTTGTTCAAGAGAAATCTTGACCAATGGATGGGAGATCGCAGATATACCCCAGGGATTACCTCAGTGTCACTGCTCGACAGAGGCACAGCAAAATAATGGGTATAGTTCCCCATACTAAAGGGGTGGCGTAAGCCACAAAACTATGGGCTAGGCGTGTAAATGCCCTCGGGCAGATAGCCTAGTATGAACCTATGAACCTATGATGAGGGTCTGAATTCTGGGAAGGAGTCCTTGGCTTACTCAGATCCCTTCTCCTTTGGACTGTGGGTCTGAGGAAGAGAATCCTATCAGTCTAGATCCTTCTTTATAGGAACTCTCCTTTGGGGACACTATTTCATGTATGATGGAGTTCAAGTGGGATTGTTCTCAGGCTTCTGATATCCAGAAGAGGTACGAGTTCCACCAGATGGAATCTCCAAAATCTGTTGTACCTCCATTTCTGGCTGCCCTCCTGAATGCCTATTCAGCAGCTTCTTTAGCCCCTGATTCTCAGTCCCCAGCTCCCAAGAAACCTGACAGATTTTACAGGGTGCTTGATTGTACATTTCTGTATAAATGTTCTGCTGATCTTTCTGTGGTGTCTGTCTTCTCTGGCAAACTCTCCAAGCTGTTACTGTTCACTACATTGTTTACTGCTGACAAAGATAGTAGGGCCATGGAATGGCTGTGCAAAAAATGTTTATACTGCTGCCACCCTAGCATTTAGGGCTATTAATTATCAGACCCATATAACTTGGGTATATTTTAGCCCTTTTATATCAGGTTTCTCTAGTTTCTGACCTTCCAGACTGACTTTCAGGAAGTTTTTGCTTTTCTATGTTTCTTCCTTGCATTTTCAGTTCTTTGTTTTGCCCTTTGGCCTCTGTGCTGCCTCAGAGGTATTCTCCAAATGCCTTGCTGCTGTCATTGCCTTTTGTTAGGATGAGAGGGGTTTAGAGATTTTCTTACTTGGATGATCTGCTCATTCAGGCCTCATCCCCAGAGGTTCTGCTTCAGGGCATCCAGTTTACTGTTCCCAACTGTAGAGTCTGGGTTCATGATAAACTTTCAAAAATCCATCTTGGTTCCTTCTAAGGCTCATGTTTTTTTTGGTTGTGGGATCCAGACCATTCCCATGCTGGCATTCCTGCCTTCCCCTAAGGCCTTCTCTGTGATTGCTTTGCAACAGTCTTCTCTCCCTCTGGCTTCAGTCAAGGCCAGGGACTTTCTTCGAGTCCTTGGGTTTGTCTTCCATCATTCCTATGCTGCCTGTGGTCAGGCTCCATATGAGAAAACTTCAGTGGTACCTCAACTCTGTTATCCCCTGGAATTCCTAGTTCCCTTCCTTCCATTCTCAAGCAAGCTTCAGTGGTGGATTCATCAGCTTTTGCTCAACCAGGGGCTTGCTTTCCACCCTTTAGTCAAACTATATCTCAGGGGCATCCTTAATATAAGTCCTCCCAGGAAGCCTATTCTGCCTTCTTGAAAACTCAGTTTTGTTCTTGAAAACTTGACTCCAGCCTGTTTTGCACCTACTGCTTCAGCTTCCTTGCACTGTTGTACTTGAAAGACTGTTCTTTCTGTTCTTTTGGCCCTTACTTCTGGTAAGAAGATATCTGAGCTTCAGCCTCTAATGGCTGTTCCTCCTTGTTTAGTTTTCCACAAGGACAGGGGTGCCTCTTCATATTAATCCTCCTTTTATAGCCAAGGTGGTAAATAAGTTGTCTTAGTCTATTAATTCGCCTTCATTTTTTCCTTCTCAGTCTGCCAGTGAGAAGGTTCTTCACAGCTTGTATTTGCATAGACTGCTCAGATATTGTTTGGATACGACTAAGTCTATTTGCATATCTGAGCAGCTTTTTGTTTCCTTTCATCCCAAGTCTTTAGATTTGGCAGTTCCTAAGCAAACCTTCTCTTCCTGGATTTCTAAGGCCATTTCCTTTTGTTGTTCTTTTCATGGTAAATGTCTTTCCTCTTCTGTAAAGGCTCATTTTACCAGAGCTGTTGCTTCTTCTGGTGCCTTTTTCAAAGGACTAGATACCAATTCCATCCTTGACACAGCTACTTGAACTTCTCTGCATACCTTCACTAACATTGCAAGTCGGATGTTCTTTCCAGAGCAAGACCTGGCTTTACTAGGACTATCCTGTATGGATTTATAGAGGACGCTTCAGTGCCTTCCTCCTCCCAGGTTTCGACCTGAGCTTTTGTACTGTCCCTTACATGGGGAATACTTCGGCAGTAATACGGAAGGACATAAAGTTGTGTAAAATCTTACTGTAACAATAGATGTCCTCTTCATTGTTGCAGTATTCGCGCCCTCCCTCCTACCCCCTCTGCTCTGCTGTTCTTGTCCAGCAATTTTTTTCTCTTTTTTTCCTCCTCGTGGATGCACGTGCTTCTCCTAGTCCCTAGGGGCATTCTGTTACTTCTGGGGCATTTCACTTCTGAGTTGTGTGCATCACCTTTATGCCCTACGCCTTGCACAGGGAGCATATGTGTAACATATGACATCTAAACACACTAAAGCCTTTGGTATACTGGCAGAGTGTTGGGCTATCCTTAGAAGGAGATCTCTTACGTAAGGAATACTGCAACAGTGAAGAGGAAGATATGTACTGTTAGAAGATTTTACACAGCTGTACTTTCTGACATGTATCTGAATATCAGGATATTGTGTCCCAAGTCATCCCCCCTCCCCCACCATATCATAGTCACATTTCTTAGGCGAAAGAGGTCTTAAGAGCCAATGAGATATTGGAGGTCTTGGCATCTGAAAGACAATGAATCATTACCATGTCTTTCTCCTACCTAGTGAGAGGACAGTCAGTTTGACTGACCAATCACTAAAACATTTGTTTGTAGAGTGGTCTGGTGTATTGGATTTGAGATAATTTTACTTTAGGTGATGCTGTGTTGAAAGTGTGCCTAAAGGTGATGTGCTAGATTTATCTTTGTCACTCTCTTCGCTCTCTCTCTCTATATATATATATATATATATATATATATATATATATATATATATATATATATATTCCACATAAGACATTTTAGTGTGGGTTGGTTTAGAGTGTGGTACTCCTGTGTATGTTTTGTGTTTTTTCACAGTCCTTTGTTATTTTTTTGTAAGCATAAGGTCTGTATAATATATTAGCATTTCTTGCAAACAGAATTTCTTCAGTAAGAGTTCATTATCTGTGAACATAAGGTAGTTTCTACACAGCCTATGGATATGAAATGCCATGAAGCTGGAAACAGTTGGGGAAACGATCAGGTAAGCTGACCCATCATCTTGGTACTGGTCGGAATTAAACAAGTAAGAAGATATGATGGAGTGTGTAGACGAAGCTTTAGCAGTCTAAGAAGTGGAGCTTCCAATTTAATATTTTAGTACTCACTAGTATGAGCAGATAGGATGAGACTGGGAGGAACGTCCAAAGGCAGTTTGTGTTAAGAACAGGTAGAACCAAGAGCAACACCAACTGGTTGAGGGGGCACCTTGTATTATGGGTATGTGGAAAACAGTGGGAGGATAAAAGTATTTAAACTGTTAAAAGGGAGTGACATTGCAAAAGGATAGTTTTGTTTTTATTTTAAATGTAACCAACAGCAGGGTGGGGTAGGTGGGAATGTTTTATATCCACATCTCTGTTATTGCCTGAGATGACAAAAGAGAAGTTGAAGGTTTAACTTGAAAGCTATTCAGCCTCAGAAATTAATAGCAATTAACTTCACTCCCCCGTCTCAAGTTCTCAGTTTCTCTCACAAAAAAGATGACCAGGATCTAATTCCAAAAGGTAGACCACTTAAAACAGTCTGCTGGAATTACTGAATGTGAATGCCTAAAAAACTTACAGCTCTTTATCCAGTTACTATAGGGAGATTTGTCAGAAAATGTGGTCTGCTTGGAACAGCAAATTCAGTTGTCTTCTAAGTTTTCACATGCAACACATTTTACTTTGATAAGCAGTGCTTTGGGAATACCTAGACACAAGAAAAAATAGGATGGGATACATTGCAGTATGAAAAAAACTTGCACAGTATTCAGTTCTCTGCATCTACTACTTCAGTAGTTGTTAGGAGGCTTGATCAAGTACTACCAGAAGAAATACAAGATATTGTTTTTATATGATTACCTTTCCCCAAATGAGTTATCCATATAAAGAAAGTGATTGTATCTTTTATAACAGAGAGATGTAGGAGACTGGGTGGTGATCATCATTAAATCACTACTGCCATCACCTAAGCTGTATGGTTTATATCCTGCCAAGAATATAGCAGCCAGTTTTCAAAGGCTTTCAGCTACCTTCCATCTACTCCCAAGCTGCTGACGGTAACGGCCCTCAATGGAGAAAATCAGCAGTCTCCCAAATAATCTGATACAGCAGATTTTAAGAATTTTTACAGTCCCATTTCTGGATTCATATAGCTCAGGACAGCAAAACACCTAATGTTACACTTGACAACAGTGGATTTTTTTTAAACAAAGTTTTTCCTTTAGCAACCAGAAAGAAAAAAATATGCACACAGATCAACATCACAGTTCTATATCAACTGCATTGATTTCAGTCCAAGAATCTTTGTTTACATTTTTTCTTGCTTTGGGTTCCAAATACATACATACATACATATATATATATATATATATATATATATATATATATATATATATATATATATATTTATATATGCTGTTACATTATTGTTTACATTTGTAGATTGTTTTTATTTCTGTCCAGTTTTTCTCTCTATTTCATGTTCATAAGTACAACTTAGTTTTCCTCTTTTTATTTTTGTTTAATTTTATATTGATGATTTTCTTAACCTGCCAGCTAAAATCTATATTTCTACTGCAATAGTCATTTACTTAAATTTAGTATTCTTGCTTTAGCTTCCCTTTTTAAGTTCTAATAGTTCAACCATTGTGGTGGTGACCTCTTCACATTGACTATATTCTTGTAGTCCATAAATTTCTTTACCACAGCTAACAATCTTCTTTTTTGTGCTTTGTGAATTTTTGGTTCTTCTGAATACCAGTTCTGGTGTACCTTAGTTAAATATGTATGTTTGTTGAATATCTGACATAGCATTTCTTGCAGTGGCTTCCAAAATTTTTCTTAATTTGAGTCAAAAAATGTTCCCAGTTTCTTATGTAATTTTTCTGACATATTCAGCAGATGTTAGTTTAGAGGAGCCTCCTCTGGTGCTTATTGGAATGTAAAAATGTCTATGGAAACATTCCCATACAAAGATTCTGATCTATGTTGCTATTGTGGCATATCTTAGCACTAAACATAACCTCCTGGCACTGTTCCCAAGTCATTTCCTCCTTTCATAGTGTTTAACTTACCAAATGTGCTTTCCTTTCCCCTGCATGACCTTGTAGGGTGTACTTATTAGTAACTCTTGTCTTATTGCTGTTAATTAAAATATTAAGTCAGGACTTCTGTTTCTGTTTAACCAACACTCTCATTTGTCTTAATTCTGTCAAAATGCCTAAAAAAAAATCCTCTGCTGATCCGTAAAATGAAATGAGAATTACTGTTTGTTTTTCCTAACCACTCAGCATGGCTCCTTGGCCTTATTCCTTTTGATGGTCTCTTTTTTGCTAGGGGTTTAAATCCTTGTCCTGTAAAACTTTATATACTAATTTAATTTTCTGTTTGAAAGCTGTCATCTGGCCTTCTCTATTATATCAAGTCCAGAAGGTCAGTCTTTTTTTATATCTTGGTGACATCTGTTGTCTCAGTAGCATCTCCTCCCTTATGTCCAGCTGGCCATGAATTTCTCAAACAAGATGGAAGAAATAAATTAACCATAAAAGTTTTGCATTATAAACATGCTCATCTGACAACCCAACCCACCCAACTATGCAACCATTACCATTTGTCCCACTTTGCACTACTTTCCATCTCATTAATTTATGTATCCTGTTCAGTGTTACTTGAATTTCCTCCTCTGGGGGCATGAAAACATCTTGTCCTGCAAAGAATATTAAGAGAAAACTAAATGTGCTGATAGCATTGGCTCAGAATTGTTTCACTTCATCTTAACATGGTCTAGCTGCTAAAGGCATCTGCTTTATTAGCTAAATTCTTATATATTTTATCTTCTCATACCTCGACCAGCTAAGAAAAATCTTCACCAGTGTGTTGGTTCTTCTTTAGTTTATTGGCAAAACTTTTCTCTTAGCTTCATTTATCTTTTAACCAGAAATGGACTTACTTTTTTGCAAAAATAATAAAT
Organism: Protopterus annectens; assembly: GCF_019279795.1. Lineage (NCBI taxonomy): Eukaryota > Metazoa > Chordata > Ceratodontiformes > Protopteridae > Protopterus > Protopterus annectens. Next base: position 317,492,156 of record NC_056750.1, on the reverse strand, counting down.
AAAAATCAATGTGTCAACTTCCTGTTCTGGATTTGTCAGGTGCATTAGTACATTATCCTCAGCTAGTGTTATTTTTATTGGTCTGCTGTACCAGTTAAAAACTTGAATATCAGAGGTTCAAATGTGTGTGGCCAAGAGTTCTAAATATAATGCGAAGAGCAGAGGTGACCGTGGACATACCCATCTGGTTCTACAGTGCAAACTAAAGGGGTTATCTAGCCACCCTCTTGTCTTGATTTTCGATGTTTGCTTTCTATATAGTGCTAGTAATAGGTCTACCAACTTCACCAGAAGCCATATTTCTTCAAAACCACTTCCATGTATTCCCAACTGACTCAATTAAATGCCTTTTTTGAGCACAGACTTATGAGAGTGTTACTTTTTTGCTCAGTATCTTGCTGTATAAACAAAGTTTTAGTGATATTGTACATCTCTGCTTTCGAACAGTCCATAGTTCTAAGTATATTAGTTCAGGATGTATTTTAGCTATCCATTTAGAATTATTCCCATAGTTTATAGTCATGATATTGTATTGACCTTAGTCTGTAAGAAGAGGGATCTTTCCCTTCCTTAGTGATAAAAAAAAAAAAAAAAAAACAAAAACTGCTGAACTTCTCCATGAAAATGGTATCCTGCCTTTTAATACCTTACTGAATAGAGTACCACACATTATTATTTTTATGCCTTGCCTGGCTTCCAAATATCTACTGGTACACAATATCCTCCTGGTGACTTCCTTACTTGTCTTTTTATTTATTTTATTTCCTCCCAAGTCTGTGGGAGCTAGTATTCATTCAGTCTCTTCATCTTCCAACTTGGATATATCCAGCCCCTCTGAACAGCTCTTGGCTGGCAATTTCCTGCCTGCTTGTTTTTCCTTATCATATAATAACTTGTTAATTTTTTTAAATACTTCTAATATCTTTGAAGGGTTAGTGTACTTGTTTGTGGTTCCCTCATTTTTGCTGCTCCTCTTTCTTCCTTCTGATGCCTTAGTTCCTGTGCTAATAATTTTTGTATACCTGAAGGATTTTCATAACCGCTTTGCCTCACTGTCACCCTTCCAAATCCATTCAGTCTGTCCAGATGCTCATTACTTTTCATTTCTTTTTTATGATTCATTTTCTTCAGTTGAGCATCTCCCAGTTGTTTGCATTTTTATTTTGCCAGTCCTTACTGGTGCTATTACGAGCTGCACATACTTCTTTTGACGGGTTTAAATTCCATATTCATCCATTCCAAAGTCTGTCACTTGGTCTGGACACTTTTCACGCTTAGCCCTTTTTTTTTTTTTTTTTTTTGGTGCATGTTTTTAACATATACATAAAGTACCAATGTCCTCCCTCTCAACTAAGTGTTGGAAGACTAGAGCTGAATGACAAGATATAATAAAATGATTAGCTTCTGAAACCAGAATTTGCAGACCTAGTATGCTTGGCAGCCAACTGCCACAAACCAGGATTGGCTTTGTAATCTAAAGTAGTGTCAGGAGACCATCAATTTTGGTTTGAAATTACTAGCAGCTAACATGTTGATTTCAGCCCTTTTGTGTTAGCAAAATAATACAAAACGATAGACAATATACCAGGAAGGAAAGGAAATTACTATTAATTACCCAAGTTTGGCAAGATAAACATAACTTTCGATTAGTAGAATTCTACTCATCACATCGTGAATAGGTTCTGTTTATATTTTTATGACTTACCAGTAGAACTGTTACCAACCCCCAGCACATTCACAGCATTATTTATTACATTGTAATCATGGTCACATACACTCAAGTCATGAACCTCTACTAGGCAACGGTAACCTAAGCTCATCACTGATCTTCACCTGTGCTTCCTAAGCTCCCTAAAACATACCCATATAATATATTGTAATGCCTGTAATAAACTTCATGCCAAGAAAATTTACAAGTTGCACATTAGTGCCTTGGAATCATTGAAAATTCAAGGCAGTTGAGTTTTCAGGCCATTCAAGCTGGGACCTATTTTGAAGGAGGGTAGTGTATCACACTGTTTAATATGCAAAAAGATCCCTTTCCAGGAAGGCAGTGTGATGAACCTCTCTCTCTCCATTGTGATTTGCCTGCTGCTGAAGCATTAACTCCCTAGTTCTTCTATTAATGGGTTGTTTCATTTATGGTTTAACAAGCGATCAATGAGTATGGTCTCTCTGATGGTAGGGAAGGCAAGGCACAGTCTTTCTTGGGAGGTTAGGGTTTTTAGGCTGGTGATCTTAGGAATCTAAGTTATTTGTAGTTGTTTGATATGTCTAGTGAGGTACATGCCAAAGGAGGAGTTGTACTCAATAATTGGCTTAATTGATGCCGACTGTAAGGGAAGAAAGACCTCTTTATAACTGGATGGTTTTCCCCTTGACAGCTGTGCTAAGTAGAAGGAGTTCTGATTATTGTCATGATGATCGAAAGAGAGGAAACCATCAACACATGTTCCAAGGTCCCTAGCAACATTCCTATTTTAAAGTGGGGTATTTTCTATGCTCTGTGCTGGGGGGTGGTCTACCAAAAGTAACCATATTGTATGTTGTCACATCTAATTTGTGCTCATTGTTTGTACACCACATATTGGAGTGCTAAGTTCTTTTCTTCTGAAGGATTTGGGTGTCAGAAAGAGACTAGACAGTGACTCAATTTGCTGTCATCTCCATACGTAGTTATTGTTGGTCATGGCACCTAGCCCTGTCTTTGTACCATTACCCTGTTGATATTAAATTGATGCATAATTTCAAACTGGCCGGTAATAAATCTTGTTTGAGGATTTAAAGCTGTGAATATTTGGAATAGTTACATTTAACATAACTATTTAAAATCAATTCACTTAGCATAAAAATGAAATAGATTCATTTGTAGTGCAGCTACTCAAAATAATTTGTATGTGTAGGCAGTTTGTTACAAAAATAGAAATTTAAATTTATCTGTAACAAAGAAATAGTGAATGATTTAGATAAGCCACCTTGTAAAAGCTGGTATTCATAAGGTTCACGGTTACACTAGAATTCTTTGCAGATGTGGATCAGCTGCAGGTGGATGTTTGCCCAGCTGGCCAGACTCCCAGAGCTCTGCAAACATAAGGGTGCAGGTCATCTGCTTCTTATGTAAGGAAAGTGTACTTTTGTTCTCCAAGAGGTCTTCCCGCCATGCCGTCTTCAGTTTTTTTTTTTTTCCATTTTGGTTAATGCAGTAGCCTTTGTCACATCCCTGTTGCTCATTCCAGTTATAGACCCAGAACTCCCTTTTTGAGATTTCCAATAAAAGATCAGTGCCCAATTGGAGAACTGTTTTCTTGTCTTACTTCTCTGTTTATGTTCATTTTGCCAGTGAACTTCAGGCAAAGTTTATGCATTTCTTTGAGTATGCCTCATGTAGGCCTGAAGAGCCTTTATGATTGCAGAAGATTCAAATACTGAATGCCCCCCGGAGAGTCTCACCTTTTGGCTGATTTCCAGATTTATGTGGGTTTCAGTGGAAACCCTGGAAGAGGAGAGGCCATGTCATAAGACTGGCTGATGCAGACAAAATAGGAGGCCGTTATGCATGCATCTGAGCAGTCATCAAATACTTTGGAAAAAAGCTTTCCTCAAAAATAAGACAAACCATGCATTAAAAAAAGGTCTCAAGCAGGTTGACAGAGAGAACACTCAATGGATGTTTACCTTGCCAGCTCAGGTGACGTAGAGTGGCGAAATTCTGTCTTATAACTCAGACAACCAGAGTTTGATTAGCAACTCAGGAGCTTGATGAAACTTCCAGGGAAGAATAGATGTGCCCATCCTAGGGGAGGGAGCATCCTGAGTAATTGGATCTTTAGAAGAGCCCGTATGATAGCATGGACTCAAATTGCCAGGTCTGAGTGTGATGGTAGGCTAAAGAGATGTGGCTTCTGTAGTGCCAGTGTGGACAAATCTTTCTAGACCATTCCTCATTTCCTGTCACTCAGAACATTAGCACATTGGGAAATGAGTAGGGATTGGGGGGGGGGGGCTTGGTAAACAAACCTGCTGCTGCCTTAAAGATCCGCTTCTTTGCCTTTTCCCTGCCCACCTGCAATACATGTGGTGTCATGAATTTCTCAGTACCCACCCTCTCGTCAGGTAATACCAGAGGGAGGTCAGGCATCATAGGAGGAGAAGCTGAGCAGCAGATGGTCTGCTGAAGTGCCTCAAGGGAATCAAATAAAACTTTTTTTTTTCATCCTACAAGCCCAGTAACAACACAACCACTGATGTAGTTTCCCCAGTTCTGTTATTTTTCTACCATCCTCTGTTCGACCAGTGGAGGTGGACATGCAAGTAGCATGTCCTTCTGGGCTGAGTGTTACAAGACTGATGCCCCTTAGTCTGCATTCTTATGACTGGTGGACCTATGTCTAGTGTTGGCAGTGCAATATTAGAGAAAAGGTATAAAGGGCCCCCCCATACGGCTATTAGAACCAATGTTTTATAGACCAGCAGAACATAACTGAATGGTTAAGAGAAGCCTAGATGAAGAGTTGTCTACCCCAGCTTCAGATCACATTCCTGGGCACAGCTGATGCTGGAATACCATTCTCCAGGCACCAGCATCTTGATAAGAATCAGTACTCCTTACAGTTCAAGATTTTAAGAGATTAAAAGTGACAAGTGATCTTGCAAGAGTCATCATCTACTGCTGAGTCCTCTGAGCATTAGAGAGAAACTCAGTGCTCCTTTCTAGGGTTCCCCTTCAAGACATCTAAAGCTCATAACATCGAGACCATAACATCTAAAACTCATAATCTCGAATTTCATAACATCTAAAATGTATAATATGTAATAGTGTAGCATCAAATGTGTAAATGTTATAGTTTAATCTGTTAATCTTGTGGTATCACTATGAGATGATGTAGTTTTTATTTCTATAGTTATTTATATAGTGTAGGAATTTATACTATTCTAGAGTGGCAAAATAAGCATTATATAATTTGTTTTTTTAGGCCATACAGGTAAGTGATATAGAAATTGTGTGTACATTCTTTGTGGTGATTGTGATACAGTGGGATTAGGAAATTAACATTTTCCCACTGTAGTGCAGTCTCGGATTTGGTATATTTAATTTACGTGGGGCATAGCCCCTCTCATGGGGGGGTGCAGGAGGGCTTGCCCCACTGCAGAAACGTAATAAAAAGTGTGTTTGTTAGTTTGGTGTTATATGTGGAAGGGGATGTTATTTTCATGTGATTTGTACTGTTCAATGCACATTTTAGATGTTATGAAATTCAATGTTGTGGGTTTTAGATGTTATGGTTTTGATGTTATGGGTTTTAGATGCTTTGAAGGGGAACCCTTTTTACAGGTAGATGATGATCTAGCTTGTACTACCCAACTGCCATCCATATGACTGATAGAGATGAAACATTCTCATCATGGTCATGTGTAGAGGATGTTTTCTTTTAGAAAAATCCCAAATATTTAAATTGTGAGCATTGCCCATGACTCAAAATTAGGCAAGAAAAATGCAAGTGATGCAGCATTGAAGGCAGCCATTACTGGCTTGATCATTTTGTCAGCACACCTGGCTGTGGGTCCAGCCATCACCTAAATATGTTAGAGGAGTTTCAGCTGTGTTTGGGTGCTTTTAACAAAGCACCATTTAGAAATGTATAGAAGACACAATACAAATAATGAATAGCAGCTAATAAATCTGGACTTCTGTTTATTGGAGGTGACTGTTAATAGTGATTTTATAGGTCACTCCCCTAACTATGGGAATGAGATGTGCTGCTTAATGTGAATATACCATGTAAAGAATCACTTTTGAGGGGATATGGGTGCCTTGGGTTACCAAGCAGTCTAATTGAAAGGAGCTAGAAAACATAGAGCTATTCATTCTGAACCCATCTTAACTGTACTTTGGTCTACAGAAATACTAGTCCTGAGTGTGTAAAGCAGTAAGTACCATTCTTGAAGAGGTAGAGGATGTTGCATTGGATAAGATGGATCTAAAAAAGATGGAGGTGAGGAGGTGGAATTATAGAGCATTCATGAGCTGTTTAAGTGCATCCTGGGTTTATAGAAAAGTGTAAAGGGGTCTTGTATCCCTATCGCAAATGGGTCAGAATGGAGCATCTGGAGGCAACGATTTCAGATAGAGGACCAATCACAGAAAAAATCTGCAGTTAGTTGGGATATCTGAGAATGCAGAATTGGGAGAGATGATTGCCCTTTTGCATTCCCTGTGTCTATATTGTACAGTATTACCCAAGGCAGAGATAGGAGAAGGAAGCACATGAGATTTGTTCCAGGAACTTTAGTTACTTGTAAAACATCCAGACACCTGATTGTGCATTTCTCTAATTTCAATTTCGTATTAAAGAAACTCACCCTTATTATGGTGACTGGGAAAGAAGTTACTGTACAGTGAAGTTTGGGTATTTACAAAACAAGATCACTGTCCTGAAACAGTGAAAGAACAAAATTTGTTCATTCCTTGCAGATACATAGAGTTAAGACTTTGCAGCTCGGGCTTATTTATCCAGTATTTTCGGGATGCTCATCCTCTTGGATGCCTATGCATAATTGGAGCTCTCAACACTGGAAGTTTTCAGGAGATGAAGTAATGTCAACCATTCCTGTCAGAGCAGACCGAATTAGCTGGATCAATTGGACAGTGGTCAGGTATTATAGAACACAGCCGGAGAGGGGACTTCTGAACCATTACCCTTATTTAAACAAATGATTCTTTAGAAGCAAAAGGTGGCACATGTTATTTAAAATGTCAAGTGCCAGGGGCGCTACCTTGTGAATGTAGATAGTTCATTTAAGAGGGTGGGACATGACTTGTAAGAATTTAAAAGTGTAGTATTAATTTCTAGAAAAGCTATTGACCGTGTTTGTTTCTGGAATAATTTCTGTCTTTGATGTAGTGCAAGTTGTCTTTAGGTTTAGTTCTGGAATGACTTTTGTTTTTATTATTGCAGGTTATTTTTTAAATATGTTAAACTAGTCAATTTGTAGTTTAACCTAGGGAAAGAGCAACCTAACCTAGCTGGATTAAGTGCAGTATCCTCATTTTGGAACATTGAGAGTAATATTTCAAAGTTTAGATGAAAGGATCTTAATGATCATGAGGGAGTGGGCAACCAGGATGAAATGCACCAGTGTGGCAGTTTGTTCTTTGGAATTTGGAACTATGCAAAGAGTTACACAGCCATCCTGTAGGTGTGTGTGGCAGCCAAGGCTCATTGTAGTCTTACAGGTTGTGATTATACCTTGAGTGTGGTCATATGTTCCTCTTGCACTCAAAAGATTAAACAGAATTGCTAAAAATGTAAATACATGTCATGTTTGAACAAGTGTATGCATGGTGGATGTTATCTTTTGACTTTTTGTTGTTTAAGACATCTTGCAGTTTCATGTTTTGAAGTTGATGTGAGGATGGGGTGCATTTTCAGCATTCCGGTGGCTACTGTACTCTGGTATTGTCTGTTAATTCATGCTTTTGAAACAAAAAAAGGTATGGGGTACAGATACCTCTGAGGATAAGACATGGTAAATAAATCCTAGTAGTATTTAGGGTGAATTATCTTCAAGAGAATTTAAAAGTGAGTTTATTGGGAATGAATGTGTTTCCCTTTCAGGCATTACAGGTTTTAATAGTCTTCATCACACTATATAAGTAGCAGGAAGAAGGACATGGTGGAGTTATTTTTTTTCCCTGCTTGGAATTCTGTATTGATCAGGGGCAGTCTGCAGAAAGATGTTTAATTAGTTGGTCAGACTGAACCCTGGACAAGGGAAGCCCTTGGTTGTTATGTTCCCATGCCAGGAAGTATATTAGGTGAAACTAATGTGGTGTGTATTCCATGATTTTTGTCTTGGATTGCAGTTATTTCTTGGAATGTTATTACCCTGAGGTGCCCTATTAACGTGGACTGGGTTTTGCCTGCTTAAAGAGGCTTCATGTCCTGATTGTGTTACTGTAGGAGATATCCCTGACTTGACCACTTAAAACTAAGACATTTTGGATATGAGAGGGTATACTTGTCCTCATTTCAGGGAACTTAAAAAAAAGAAAAGTGTCTGTTAATTGTGACTGGGGTGCTGCTTCACCTCATAGACCATACGTCAAATAATTGGGCAGATTTGTGGAAATAAAGGGAAACTGGGAATGAGCTATGTCCAGTGCATATTGCCCTTCTAACTCTCCTGTATTGGAACTAAAGGCAGTGGTGCTTAATTGTGTTGGCTTTCACAAGGGTATAATGGCAGATTGATGACTGAACCTTGTTACTTTGACAGGAGACATTTAAGGTGACCAAGATACATTAGGATTCCAAAGAATAGGCTGTATTTCAAAACATTTTGATCACTGGTAGACCTGGTTTACTTGACCCCTTACACAGGATCCTGAAACACGGATGTTTATATTTTACTCAAAATTATACTCCAGGTTCTCTAGACTTGAGACTGCCATGTTATCTTTGGAATAGTGTTATTCAGTACATTCCATTGACACTTAACCAGTACTGCTTTCTAATCATGCACCAAAACTAATAGTTTTAACCTGATCAGTAAGACAGAGTGTAGCATTTTAGCATGGCATTTTTATTGATTCCCTGTTTTCAACACTGTTTTTATTTATTTTACATTTGGTAACCAGGCAAGTCCATCTGGATTGGCAGTCCTTTTTCAGCTGAGGCCCGGGGAGAAAAGCTTCACATTTCAGTACAGTATTGGTACAAGCATAGCTGAGAAAAACATAAATAATAGTTACAATTGTTAAACATAATGAACAGTGAATATGTATAAAAAATATTTACATAATGAACAAGCATGAAACTATTTATTTATGACAAGATGTATAGATGTGTAGAGTTCTTATATTAGATAAAATTGTGAGGCCAGTCAACAATATGGAAATATTGCAAATGGATGTTGTATAACAGTTAGTTTTAGATAATACTCCTGAAGGAGATTGGAGATCTAGCTATGGGATTTGTTCCAAATTCGTCATTGGTTTAGTTGCAGTTAGGAGGTAGGTTGTGAAATTTTAGCTGGGTGGACAGTTGTCAGTTTAAATACTTTCATCTCCCATTTTATTATATATCTCCAGAATACTTTGTGCCCAACCAGCCAACCTGTGTTGCTCCTGAGTTGATTGCCATTAATATAAATTCTTTGGAAACTCTACCCAGTCTCATCTCTTGTGTTTATACTAGTGGGCATTATTAGATAAAACTGGGAGGTTTATTCTCTTAGACTGCTAAAGCTATAGTTACCCCCTTTTTTATCTTCCTGCCTGCTTAGGTCACAGTGCACTGCCTAGAAGGCTTAACCCTTTTTCCCATATTTCTTTTAAAATCTGTTCATCCTAATGTTCTAGTATATTTTCCTACAAACTTGCTACATTTGCACTCACTAGTATCCTCTGTTTCACAAGGCACTAAATGTCATGAAATCACAGATTACCTCACCAGACTTTCCATGGAGTATTCTGCATGTGACAGAAGCAAGTATCGGTTGACCTTGGCCAAACTGTCTTCAAAGATTAGACTATGCCCAGCATGTTGTCAGTTCAGAGACCCACCTCTTGCATTCCTGCCTACCATGTCCTAAGCAAACAAGCCTTCTTGCATTGACTTTTAAAGTCCCTGCCTAAACTTACACGGGTCTCCTAGATGAAGGTTTGGTAGACAAGATGTTCAGCATCACACTAAAAGTCGAGCAATAACTATAGAAAACTACTACAAAAAGTGGTTACTGAACTGACAGACTGAAGCCCTTAAGCCAATGGTGCTGATACAGAACATCTAGTAACATCTTATTTATAGGTGACTCCATAGTCAGACACACACATGCACCACTCAGCAGGCTGAGCAAAGATAGGATGACAGTTGCCTCTCTGGTGCCAGGATCAGCAGTGTCACTAGACCCCTTGAATCCCATCACCCTATAAGTATACTTATGACATGATTGTGAATGTGAGAATGACTGACTGAGTCATACTCCTCCTATCATGTGAAGGTGGACATGATGGAGCTGTCAGAATACAGATCTGAAATTGGTGTAAAATAGTATTGGGCATTATCTTACATTGCCGAGAATGATGCCACAATACAAGCAAAAAATAACTGACTTCAGTTTTTAGCTTAGCTGTTGGTTTCATTCTAAGGTGATCTTATATACACACCAGCCTGAGAAGAGATGATAGACAGCCCTAGCTGCGGCCTACATCTGTTTACTCATGGCTTCCATATATGGGACGGGACCTTTTCCTCTCCTGAAGAGTTTTTTTGTGCAAGGTCGGTCTCTTCAAATTACCTGCATAACCAATCCAAATAGAAAAAATAACACTGGTCCATGCAAGTAGTTTAAACAAGAAGTTGCACTCCTTACAGGCATTCCTACATTTTAAATGTAGCTGTCTACATAGTTATTGAAACATTGTTTCAGAACAGTAGCTGCACCCTCACACTGCAAAGTTTCATTGCCCAGCAATGAAACCACAGGCAAGAACCAATAAAAGAACAGATTTTATTCTCTCATTTTATTGTCTATCACTCTTTCTGACCAGTGGAAAAATGTATTATATTCCCAAGGGTGCCTATTACATCGACTGCTTAGGTTGTTGAATGCTTAAACATCAACACCTAAGTGTTGAAAGCTTAGAATAGCGAATGGCCACATACACTAATTCTTTCCTTGGGGAAAGAATTTGCTTGGCTGTTATCAGGGTTTTGTCCTTTCCTCAATGTAGAGCAGTCTCTGAGTTGGTATATTTAGTTAGAGGTGGTGTGGGGAGCACAGCCCCCCAATCAGGGGGTGTGTGGGGTGAAGCCCCCCACTATGTTTGGGTTTTCTTGTTTGTTTCTGGATGGCCTAGTGAATTCTTTCCCAAAGAAAGAATTCTCGTATGTGGCCATTCATTATTGTAAGGTTTTGCACTTAGGTATTGAAGTTTAAGCATTCAACAATCTAAGTTGTCGATTATATGATATAGATGCTATTCCCAAGAAACAATCTCCACTTAGACTTTTAATCCAGGACATAGATTATTAATAGGCTAACTGCCACTGGGGTCATTTTAAGCTTAGCCAATTACTCCCTGTAAGAATCAAACCCTGCACCTTGTGTCTGTAAATTAAACACCTTAACCCTTATATCAACTTCCACATCCTTTTAATGGCAAACAGAACTCTGGACTGTGCCCCCTTCATGTCACATGTAGCCTATGAGGCATATGTAAACAAACTAACATCCCTCCCAGTCATGCCTAACACTTTTCTTTTGGGCAACTTCAACTATCCTTCCATTAACCAAGAAGCCTACACCACCTCAAATAAATATAATCAAAGATTCCTGTGCTTCATTAATGCTTGTTCCCTAGACCAAATGAACACCCAAATATCGAACCTGGTACTTTCCAGTAATGCCTCTGTATGCTCATTACCTACAATTAACACATCACTGATCAGATCAGACTTCCATTCAGTACCACTATGTGGGTAAAATGTGACTTCCTTTCTGCCTTTAGAGATTACTGTAAGGCAAACCCAATCCAGTTGATAACCTGATTAAATTCAAGCACCCTCTTCATCTTAATGATCCCACTTTGCACGCTGCTGTACTTGTGGATAATTTCTATGCCCACCTCAAAGCATCTGTCCCAATAACACAAATACAGTGAGAAATTCAGGAATGAACCCCTGTGGTAGCACCCTCATTTAAACAAAGTATACAGTAAGTGGAAGAAACACATAGCCCAGAAAAGCAAACTTAGTACACCATCATGTAGAGATGAACTCAAAAAGATCAACAAGGAAGTAGTGCTCATTGAGAATTGCTACCTCTGCAATGTTCAACCACAAAGCCTTTTTCAGCCATGTCAAAAACAGAAGTAATGCCCAGTGATGCTTAGAGCTAGTGCATAAAAATAGTAGACCAATTCAGCTTTAACTTTACTGCCCTATCTCCCCTAAACGTCTCCAACTTGTTTGCACATCTGCTTTACCCTCTCTGATTATCTTCAAGCAAGTCTTGAATGGTGTCTCCAAAAACACTTGCTCTATGGATCCTGATAATGTGCTAGGCTGCTGTCTTAACACCAGACACTATCTAGTAGACTTACTAAGCCTATTAGAACTCAGCCTTGCCACTAAATTTATGCCAAAGGAATGCAGAGCTACAGTAGTCATCCCACTGCAAGTCCAGGAAACTAGACCTACAAAGCCTCACCAGCCTTATCTTCTTTGAACGTGTTACTGATGCTTCAGGTGCTATGAACTGATCATATAGTCTATCTGGACGAGGCCTATAATAACAATACTACATTGTGGCATTGTCAAAAAAGCTAATCAGACCAAGTGTAAATCCTAAGACTTATTTGGCAAACTGTCTGACAGACCCCAATCTGTAAGTATGGGAAGCACAATTTCTTTAAAGATGGTAGTTACCAGTAGTGCCCCCCCCCCCCCTTAGGGATCAGTCCTAGGGAACTCCTCTTTCATATTTACTAATGTGATGTCAAGGCTGGGTTCTGTCAGTCAACTGCAAACTTGGAACGGTCATGGACTCCCAATTCTACTTCCAAATTCTTCAGATGTAACAGACAAACACCAGTAAATGGTGTCTGGACCATAGCCTAAATCTAAATGCTAAAAATTGCAGTATTGTGTCTTTAGACAAAACTGGACACCCACACACTTACCACATATGTGACAGCCCTTTGAAAGGTGACTCTGCCAGTAGGGTCTTATGCACTTTAGTTGACAACTAATCTTTTATCATGTATCCATTGTTAGGAAATCCTCTTACCTAGCCAAACTAACCAACAAGGGTATTTCTGCCAAATCTAAGGAAGTCATCCCTGTCTCCTCCTTCCTCATCAGGTCATTAATAAAGTGTAATGGCTCCTTTGGCATGTACATGTCTAAGCATATGACCTAGCTTGAGAGACTGCGGTGTTTCCTCATTAATGTAATAAAATGCATGATTTCCTTGAAATACCCAGTCCGCCTTAGTGTTCTCTCCTGTTTTCTACAGACTCTTGAGAAGTTGCCTATGTCTAGCCTACATCAAAGGATCCAGTCCTATGCAACTTCATGCACATCCACAAAAGTTGTAGCACCTTAAACACCTGCTTAAGCTATCTACTTCCACTGAAAAATAAATAAGACTGGAGAGAGAGTGAGAGAGGACTTCTTTGGATATAAAGCAAAGTAGCTCCAGGTCCCTCTTAAAACATAAACTGAATGAAAGAATGGGATATTGTAAATGCACATTGGGTTACTGTAAAAGCAAGGTATAAATTAGTCAAGTCAGTGGGTATCTACTGTTTGGGATACTATGGATATGAATATATGAACTTTGAAGCACATTAAAGGACAATTTCAAGATGTATACAAATAATGTACTAATATTTTAGGCTTCAGTGTTAGTATGGCAAGTACTGGTTGTACTGATGGGTGACACAAGGTTAGGATAGGAGTGGGGTTACACATGGACATTGAAATAGGTCATCTTGGAACATTTAATTTTTTGACTTAAGAAGGGAACTGAAGAAGGTTGTCATTAACTATGAAAATTAAGGCCTCAGAAGGTTTTAGTCATTTCTTATATGAGAGAAATCACTTGGCTCAGCAGATAAGGGATAAGTAGTGACATAAAACTGTTTATAGACTAAATTATATATTTTCTATGTATAAGGATTATTGATCATGGTTTTATGTCATGAACATAAGGTATAGGTTAGAGTATTTAAAAAAAATGTTTTTCTTTAATCATTTTGCATAGGTTTCTAAAATGTGAGATTTTGTTTGTGTATGTATGCATGCAAAAAATTTAAATTGTCTGACTTAACTCATTCACGCTGGAGCAGCTCAGAAAAAGCTGCCTGTTTATTTCCACCATAGGAACAGCAGTACAGCCTGAGCTCAATATCAGAAAATCCATTTGTAATACCATACAGAAAACAAATGTTCATAACTCTTTAACTATAAGAGCTAGACTAAAAATGTAAATGCAGAAGTTGTTCAGCAGACACTGATCTTTCCAACAATGTAAATGTTGCTAGGGCATATCAAAGTCATCATTAAATATTTGGCAAGGAATGTTGTACATATTTTTTGCCTTTTTGGAAAAGCAAAGCACAATATCTTGGTCAGTGTACCATGCAGACCCATACAATTTGAATTTAATTTGTTAGTATGAATGTCAGCTTTAAAATGATACCTTGATAATTAATGTGTGATGCTCCTTTGAGATATTCACAGAAATATGATTAATATATTATTTCTCATAATTGATGAAGCATAATATCTCATCACCTGTAACAGACAGAGCCTACATATCCATGTAGAAGTTGTGCCACTGAATGTCAGCTTCAAAATGATGCATCATTTGTGTGATCACCATGCTCCCTTGCAAAGATATGGACATCATAATGAGATGTATTGTACGATTATGAAAATTATGCATTTACAAGACTAAAACTGTAATATCTGTACATGTGCACAGACAGTTCTTTTACCATGTTGTAAGGAGCAACACTGTCTTCAAAATGAGGTATTAGCACATTCAGATGTTCCCTTGCAAAGTTGTTTACCTAAATATGAAAAGAAATCATAATTTCCATAACCTAAGTCTGAAATAAACTTTGATACCTGCATATGTGTACAACATGCAGGCACCATTCTTTTACCATGTTGGAACTATCAATGTTGTTGTTGTGTCTTTCGGCTTTTCCTGGTTGGGGGTTGCCACAGCAGAACTCCGGTCCACTAATGATTGGCAGTAGATTTTTACGTGCCAAATTGCCAGCCCTGATGCACAACCTTCAACGAAGGTATGCCCATTCATGCATGTCTCTGCACAGAAGACGCTTTAGCTGAGAATCGAACAGGACAATGTCTTACTGTGAGGCGACAACACTACTGCAGCACCAGCACTGCAGTTCACTATCAATACTGTCTTAAAAATGAGGTATTACTTAGCACATTCAGATGCTCCCTTGCAAAGTTATTTACCAGAATATGAAAAAAATCATAATTTCCATAGCCTAAGTCCAAAACAAACTTTGATATCTGCACATGTGTACAACATACAGGCACAATTATTTTACCATGTTAGAACCAGCAATACTGTCTTCAAAATGAGTTATTACTTGGCATACTGACATGTTCCCTTGCAAAGTTATTTACTAAAATATGAAAAACAAAATCATAATTTCCATAACTGGAGTCCTAACAAAACTGATATCTGTATGTGTACAGCATTCAGTAGCAGTTGTTTTACCATGTAGACTCATATGATTGTAAATATACACATTCTTGGTGTAGCCAACATACTGCTGAATGGGGTACATGTAAAGCGATAAAGGAAGGTAAGGATCGCCACTCCACTAATGAACCCAGGACAGGCATGGGATGTCAGTGGCAGGCAAGGCCATCTCATCTGTCCAATAGCTGTGTTGGCTACCCACTCAGCTGATACCACTGCAATCTCACAACCTCCTTCAGTGTCAGCAGTCTGCCTTACCTCTTTACATGTGTTTATTCAGCAATGGACCTAAGGGATCAAGTTCTGTATTAGCAAGTCCTTCCTGTCATCTAAACTCTACACATGCCTGATAAAAGCAGACTAAAAAAGAATTATTGCAGGATGGTCACTGACAGATTGTATGTGGTAGCACTTTCCTAAAACAGTTGTTCTTTCTCAGCATCCTCACCACAGTTATTTGCCAAACTCCGTTAAATATATTTTACACAACACATTTCATAATGGAGTTTTACTTACTATACTGGTCCTACTTAGTCATGGGTGTTGTCCATTCTTCTCACAAAACTGCATGTCACCAATCCTGCATAGCTCTCACACCATTGTGGAGGTCTGTCAAGAACAACGCAATGCCCTCCTCAGTTAGGTGAACATCTTCCATGGCAGATTGTAGATCCACCGACCCTGTGCATCAAGCCATGCATGGACCCATTCTGTAAACGTCTGGCCTTGTGAGCTGCCAATCGACTGTTTTCCATATCTGTTGAGGAATTATATCAGACCACATAAAATGACAATGTGGCCACCAAGATTTCAGGTGTTCAAAAATTGCTGTGATTTGAGACTGTAGCCTTCTGAGTGGTTGACTGATGACCTCATTTTGTCCGATGTGCAACACAAGAATGTTAGGCTCAAGGTAGATGGAGCACTTCTCTTCCAACAACTGCCGTA
This sequence comes from Protopterus annectens, assembly GCF_019279795.1. Taxonomy (NCBI): domain Eukaryota; kingdom Metazoa; phylum Chordata; order Ceratodontiformes; family Protopteridae; genus Protopterus; species Protopterus annectens. Next base: position 317,475,953 of record NC_056750.1, on the reverse strand, counting down.
GTCCGCTCAATGCATATACCTCTTCTTGCATTTCAGTACACCTTCACACTAGATGTGGGGAAGCTCAAGTTGTAGTGGTTTGTACTTCTGGAGGCATGGCTGGCAGCCTAGTGAATGGAGGAATGGCTACACACCCACACTCTCACTTGTTATTCTCCTACTCTGAAGCCATGTCCATGTGATAAGGCTGGACAGACATGCACAGGAAAGAGATGCAAATAGGTTACTACTAATGTTTGAGAGATGTATTGGAAGACTACACATACATGTATATTAATAGCATTACCTGATCCAAATCATCACTTCTGTCCCAGTGGCATTCTTTTGATAAGGCACATAACCAGTGATGACTATGCAGAGGTACATACCTACCACCCTTGACAACATCAAATCACACACAATGAGTGATGCTTCAGAGGTACATACCTACCAGCCATGAAAACACCAAATTGCACACAATGATTGACAAGGGGGCACAGGAAGGGCACATGTAAAGAGAAAAAGCAGGGTAAGGACTACCACTCCACTAATATGCTGAGGACAGGCATGGGGCTTCAGCTGGTGAGCGTCTGAAATGTCCCATACCTGTGCTGGCTACCCACTCAGAATGCTGATACCACTACTGTCTCATGATCTTCTTCAGTGTCAACAGTCTGCCTTTTCTCTTTACATGTGTCCATGCAGCAATGGACATAAGGGATCAAGGATGGAAGTAATGTACTATTTGTTGTCCTGGCATACATACATTTACTGCACCAGAGTGGAGGGACAGTGAAAGGGCACATCGCACAAGGAAAAAGACGTACCTAGACTCTGTACTCCAGTATGTGCATATACTTAACAGAAATTATTCTTGAAAGCTGGATACATAAAACATTATACTAACCATCACTGAAATTTGAGCTAAAGATAACCTATGCTTGTTATACTGTATCTGTACTACAATATTCAGCAGTCTGACCATGTATGCGCAAGCACTTCCCTGGTACACAAATGAATTATTTCCCCTACCATCATCTTCATTAGTACATGTTATACACATGCCCCAAAATGAGAAATTCACTCAAATGACCCCTTCAGGAAAAAGTTGAGATATGTACAATCACCAAAATTAAATGTTTCACCAAATGACCCATCAGTAGCACTCCCTAGTATGTGAAACTACCAAATGAAACAGTCACCCAAGTGACCCATTGAATAAAATGTTGATGTATGCACAAGCACCAGAATGAAATATTTCCCAAATGACCATCCAGTCACATTTCCTGCCATGTACATGCACTGTAATGAAACATACAGCCACTGTTTTGAATAACACAAAAGTTTGCCAGACCGACCCTTGGGTATATGCCTCATTACCACTCCATCCCCCCTTTGAAAAAAAATGCAAAAAAAAAAAATATCCCCTCTAAATGAACTACAGACAAAATATGCAGACTCATCACCCTAGCTCCCAAGAGAGACTGCTGTCATACTGATCACAAAGTGAAGTAGTCCTGGCAAGATATACACATGCATATGATATATATATCTCCATATACACACGTATATGCACAGACATTATATATATATATATATATATATACACATACACACACACACAAAGAAAAAAAATCAGGGGTTCGGAGGGTAAGTAGTTGATGAAGAATGAGGGGGGTGACTTGCAATGACTCCAACCAGAGAAAAACCACAATCTGGCTTGTGCATTCATCAATGTGATGATGACTTCTATGTATGTGAATAACAGTGTCAGCTGCTGAGGGTTTTACCTGAACCGTGATAATGACTCAGTGGTATATTGTAACTGCACTTATTACTAATGTGATAATGACCTGCCTTTCATTACTGCAAAGTTATGCATGCTCAGACACAGGTGATAATTGCTGCCCATAACCTGTTGAGTAGGCATTCATTATATTACCTTGTGCAGCTGTTATGTAACACAGACTCATTATCATCAGTAAGGAGAAGACCTGAGTAATTCAGTAAAATAGTATAACAGTTAAGATATATTTTGGGAATTTTTCTTGGCTTTGTCAGTCGTGTGGAATTTAGGTGGGAGGAAGGGCTCAGTAATGCCCCAATTCGGAATGTATCTGACCCGACACCTGCAGCAGCTGGAAAGGCCCCAAAAGTTCCTCACCAAAAGGATAAAGGGTCTCAAAAATATGTCTTATGCTGCCCGACTGAAAGAACTCCAGCTCTATTCAGTCTCATACCGCTTGCTCAGAGGTGACCTGTGCCTGACATATAAGGCCATGTCAAACCCAGATTTGATGAATATGCTTCACCTCAAAAAATCTAGATCCCTCAGAACCACAAGGGCGGGAGACTTAAACCTTGACACTGTTATTAATAGAACGTGCTGGAGGGACAGATTCATCACCAGAGACTCCCTATGCTGTGGAACAAAATCCCGGTACATGTGAGGCAGAGCACCTCGCTGGCCTTGTTCAAGAGGAATCTTGACCAATGGATGGGAGATCGCAGATATACCCCAGGGATTACTTCAGTGTCACTGCTTGACAGAGGCACAGCAAAATAATAGGCATAGTTTTATTCAAACTAAAGGGGTGGTGAAAGCCACATAACTATGGGCTAGGCTTATAAATGCCCTTGGGCAGATAGCCTAGTATGAACCTGTGAACCTATACGCAAGCACTAAAATGACAACACAGATGGAATATTATGGTTGGTACACACCTTCTGTATCTGATGTGTGAGTTTGCCCAAGAACCAAAATGAAGATCTCCCCAGTGACCCCTTCCGCAGTCTGTCCTACTATGCACAAGCACTAGAATGCAACATTTCCATCGACAACCCCTTCAGCATCCCTTCCATGTATGCACACGAACCAAAATAAAACAGTACCTACAATGTCCCCCTCAGTAGTATATCCAAGTATACACAATCACTAAAATGAAACATTTGCCACGTGACCCACAACTGAAGACCGCAAGTGATGATGTGATTCTAAAGCTAGAATCACCACTTAATTTCCCTATTTATGTGGGGCCACAAGAGAGCAGGTCATCTCGACTATCTCCAAGGCAACTCCTCTGGAACAAACTCCCAATTCACATAAAACAGAGCTCCAATCTCATCTCCCAGAGACTGCCACTTCTCTGGAACAAGCTTCCAGTTCATGAGAAATAATTTATATTTTCTATAAATGTTTTTAGCAGTCATCAATCACTTATGCAACACACATTTCACACCAAATTCTTCATTCTAGATTACAAATGTAGGAACTACCATTCTTGAGATATTGCTATTTTTAAGGAAATATTGCTCATAGTCAACATCAGAAACAACCAAAAAATATGTATAGCTTGTGATATCTATAAATATTCATCTATTTGCATCACTGCAAACACCTACATAATATTGAGTGGTACAAGTCTTTATCAACACGTGGCCAAGAGTTCTGCAACAGTGGTTATCTTCTCTTGCCAACAACAAGACCCATGACCCGTACATGGAAAACAGCCAATGTCAACTAACTAAACAGAGAGAGACCAAGAGGATTAAGTATTGAAAGTCTGCTCAAATAAAAACAATAAAATGGACATGGGTAACAGTTACATTACCACTCAAATGGTAACCTATATGGAGGAACTTCTCCTGTTCATTTCACTAGCTCAATATTCTCTTCACAGGATGATACATTTTGTGACAAGCAATGCAATAACTACCCACAAAGTCATAAAAACAAATAAAGAACCCATCTGAAACTCCCAATGTGGAGATATCATCCTTCCAACACAAATACCCCAAACTCTTTTCAGAGCTGCTATCCAAATAAACTCCCAACACCAAGCTAAAATCCTTCCAATTAACAAGTACAGTTTACATCTCAATAATAAAATATGCACCCTCACAAATATAGTGCATGCCCACTCACTGTCAAATTCAAAGAGGGCTCCCAAAATGAGATGTTAATAAAGCATGATGCTTCAACATATCTGAATCCCATAAACAGAACACAAATGTTATCTGCAAAGTTGTAGATACAGGAAATTGAAGGACAGCATTTATATCACGTTACCGAAAGATGAAAATAGCAAACGCTATTTCATCGGCCCCAAAACATCGAACATTCAGAACAGCGAATTTTTTCCCATGGAAAAAATTTGCTGCTCTGAAACACACACATCAAACAAACAGCAACCATACACATACACTTAAATTCCTACATCTAATGCTACACTAAACTAAACATACACTACTATCTACCCACTTACCTTAACCCTAAGGTCCATCACTATCGCACACTCACCTAACCCATGCCCTAACTCACTTAAACCATCCCTAACCCTAAAGTCTGTCACTATTGCACACACGCCTAACCCGTGCCCTAACCCTAACTCACTTAACCCGCCCCTAACCCTAACGTACAAACAATCGCACACTTACCTGAACCCATCCTGTAACTTTCCACCACAGTGGTAAAAATAGCGAAGCCATAAAAATGGCCAACCAAATTCTTTCCCAAGGAAAGAATTTGCTGTTACGTAGCTTCACTATTCTTAGCGTTCGATATCATAATGTTCAAAGTTTTAATAATTTGATGGTTTGATATAGACCCAAAGGACATATAATGGATGCAAATATATATCTGCTAAAAGGGGCATGAAAGTCAACCTACTCAAAATGACATTAAAGTCATTTTATAACTGGCCTAAAATCCCTTTGTACAGTCTTCTAGGACTAACGTTTGCCAGTTATTCATGCCCACACTAAAAATTGTCTACATATGTATGTCCATTTCCCTCCAACTGCTACAAGCAGAACAAAAAGTTAATGCAATCAGAAAAATATCACCAATGTCTCAGCTAGGCCTTGCCTTAGCCACAGCAGACAATGCAACCAAAACTGTCACGAGGCAATGAAGTATTAGATGGACACTGACAGCAGGAAATGCTTGTGATTCTCCGCCACCTGAACTTAACCACAGTAGTATCCCAAACACTGAAAGCATACTCTTTACATCCTCTATAATTTTCCGCACCTGCACTTAACCACAATTAATAGCAATGATCTCACTAAGACAACCACTCAATAGAATCCGAAACAAAAATAATATCAGAAATGTCTAAACTATCTGGTTGATTAGTGTAACAATTAATCCAACAGGGAGTCATTCATTTTATCCCACCTAACCATATCTCTCAAGTATCCAGATTTCTGCCTCATATTTATGGTCTGTTCCTCATAAAAATCTGTTCTTTGGCAAATCACAGAAAACTGAAGACTCTAAATTAAATGATGACATAATTTATCCTTCACGCTAGTACCAATCCTGTAATTCTAGAAATGTTCTATGTTTATAAGGGCAATAGTTAAATCTCTCACTATTATTTTAGGCTTTGTTCAAATTTCTTACAGTAAGAGGTTGAGAGCTATGGCTATTAAAAGGTTTATCAGAAATGTATTCAAACTGAAATGAGGATAACAGCATTCCAGAAGGGTTAGGGTAGTAAAATTATAAGCATAGGCCAATGTCACCATCTGCATTGATAAGAGAGTAGTAACTGCAACTGAAAGCCTAAACTCATTGACTTCAAATGCATATACCAACAGAAGAAAGTTTGTCATTTCCAATTTCTTCTTAGTATATAAACAAACGTTAATATAGGAAAATCAGACTTTTCAAGTCAACCACAAATAGAAAGAAATGCAATGAGCAGAAAGTGTCGGAAAGAGCAAGAGCAGTTTAACACACATCAGAAAGGAGACTCAGACTCTTGCACCGTGAGACATACCAAGCCATTGCATTATTACTTGCATACTCTTGCTGCAACCTGTCTAGCAAAACTTGCTTTATACCTACACTATAGACCTTAAATGTATTACACAGCCAGAAATAAAAATGCAACATGTGCTAAAACACCCAGCAATAAAATATTTAATTTTCTTGCTATCTAATTTAAACCAAATGTGTCCGCTGATGGTGTCTTTCTACTAGACCAGACGTTACCTCGAATTTCACCCAATAGAAAAAAAAAATCAAGATGCTACTTCAGTTCACAATATAGTTCAATCTACAATGAGTACTAACTATGCCAAACACTAATTTGTAATAGAGGACACTACCAAAGAACACACGTGGCCTAAAAGAAACTATGTTAACTTCACTCCTTCTAAAACACCATCCAAAGCTATGCACCCCCACTACACACAGACATACTGGACGTAGGAGCCAATTAAATAAGCATGAATAATGCATAACCAAACTAAACATATTTCTAAATACCACCCACAAACATACATTCTAAACTTGCCAAATGATCTGTAGAAATAGAGATTACGGAAGTATATCAGTTCGCTTTCAACAGAGAAAAGAACAATGGTTCAGGTAAAAAATTTTTGTCTGCATTTACGGCACCCTCAAACAGTGGCTATTCTGCATTAGTGGACAATTAAAAATACACCCAGCAATTCAATATTAGAACAGTTACCAACATAAATCACTCTTAGCACAAACTATAACAGCAAAACTCGAACACTACTAAAATATGCCAACTTCCTCCAAATTGCTTTATATCACCGAAATAATGCTTCGTTAAAAACATCAAAACAAATCTAAATTTACCTACTAAAATCTTTCATTACACAACAATAAACCGGCAACCAAAACAAATACCTCTTATTACTATAACAATAATAATAATATTAACTTTTTATAAACTAACAAGCAAACTCTTTCTCCACACTTCTTCTCCGTTGGGACTATAATGACTACTAGAAGATAACTTTATTTTCTGAGGAGGATCTTTAATCTTATCTTGCAGTAAAATAAAACAAAATAGCATACAGAAACGGGGATGATATATAATTACTCTTGGTCCTGTGCCTCTTTCATGGGTCTCAGATTTTGCCTGAGATGTGTCCTTCAAGAAATTTGTGATTTTGTGACAGAACCTTATTATCTAATGCTATATACTTATAGATAAGTTTCAAATTCTTCAGATGTGAATTTATCCAGTTTCTAAGTCTATATCACCAGTATGTAAGATGTGTCCCTTGACCTTTGTCATGTTTGCCTTTTTTTCAATGATAATTGAGTGAAAAAAGTTGAAAATGTATGGGTGTTTAATACGATTGTGGTGTAGGGAATGAATCTTAACTTAGTGAGGAATTAGGCAGGCTCAGAGGTGAAAACACAAACTGATCTCTGTTGCAGCTTTTTCTTTCCAGATCATGACACTAAGTGAACGGCTTGATAAACAGAGGGATACAGTAGTAAATTACACAAAATGTAGAAAAAGAAAGGGAAAGATGTACTATAGGACCCTTATTTATTTAGACAGAACAGAGTGGGGGGAGGTGTTAAGCAAGAGATGGCTTCCATTGGCTACCACTAGTTCTTTGCTGAAAACCATACGAATCGGCTTGCTGCGAGGGTTCATGAGCAAGTGTGGGACCAGTATACAAGAATGGAGATGAAGCTACAACTGTTCAGCGCTGATCACTGCTTCAGTGGCACAAATTCAACAATTTTAATTATAAATCTGCTCACAGAACCAGTGCATTACAGTAACGGTTTGAACAGAAAACAAAATCAAGAGAAGCCCTTCAAATGCTAAGTGCTGAAGTTTGTAAGGAATAACAGAAGCATCAGCAGTTATTTTCAAAATATATTTGCATGGGTATAAAGGCACAGAAACTGTAAAATGAATGAGTAGTCCCTATAAAGTTCCAACTGTCATAATTGAATACTGTGCTGTCAGAGCAAAACAAAGGAACATAATTTTGGGGGTGGAGGTGTGATGCAAGTGGTGACTTGGATTTCAGAAATCCGATTGGCTGCCACCACTTCCTTTATCAACAAATTTAGAAGAAGATTTTCTAATAAAGGTTTAATGTAAACTTAATGTAAAAACATGCTAGATCGTAACTGAATAAGACAAATTACAACTTCAGTTACAATTTCAGTGTGTTGTACATTAAACTCTGCTACAAACCTGCAATAGAGTTTATCGTACTTCTGGAAGGCACTTGGGGGGGGGGGGCAGTAAGCTGTAGAATTCCAACCAGTTTATTGTTAGCGCTTTCGTTCAGGAAATACATGGACTTCTTCAGACAAAGAAACCCCAAGAGTCCTCAGTTAAAATAAAACAGT